>NW_007247357.1:337480-400252 GCF_000164805.1 Carlito syrichta
TGGCTCTGAGTCAGGGAGGCAGCCCTCGGGCAGCCCAGGGTCGTGAGAGAGCAACAACAGAATCAGCGGATCCCCCCCCCCCCCGAGGGATAAACCGCTGTTCTAAGGAGGGCCAGCTCCGCCCTGGGAAAGAAGGAACCAGGAACCCGGCCCCGTGAGAGCTACCCTGCCAGGACAGGGCCAAGCCAGCTGCTGACTCAGCCCGCTATATATTGTATACATTTTGCAACTTGTGGTCGTGCCTGATTGCCCTAGTCCCTGAGCCCAGTGGTGATCACAGTGTAATTCCTTAGTCTCGCCTCATGCTCCTGGATGAACCCAGGCTTCGTGCCCACTGACAGCTGACTTTTCCAAGGGGGAAGCAGAGAGGGAAGAGGCCTGAGCGCCCTGGGTGGTGTCTGTGCAGGCACACGGGAAACAACAGGTTGCTTCTGCCTCAGTGGTGTGCAGTTGCTTTCCCTGCAGGAGCAAGGACATGGGAACTCCTTTATTCGGGGGGAAAACTCTTTGTACTGTGGGCCAGCAAAAGTCAGTAGAGCAAATTCACCGGTAATGGGAACATAGGATGTATGGCGTGGGCCAGTGCTATTTAGAGCACAGATAAAGAAATACATACATACACACACACACACACACACACACACACACACACACACACACACGTCATTGTCAATGTTTTCTATAACAAGTAGCATTCCTATATTGGAGTAGGAAGACTACATTTATCAGCAGTTCATATCTATGAAACAGTCACATGAGGAAAACTTAAAATGTTAGGCTAAAATGGGATAATTTTCAAAATTAGAATGCCTCCAGCCTTTACTTTGTGTGTGTGTACATGTGTACGTGCGTGTGAGTTTGTGTAAATACCCATGACTGAGGGACCACAGAGCTCTGGCCCAGGTGTAGGTTGGATCTAGCAACAAAAGGCCCAGCTCATCTGACAGCTGCTCTGTGATTCAGAGCCTTCATGGTTTCAAGTGGCCACGATGTAAAAAAGTTAGGAAGGGGGTACTGATTTGCTCAAGGCTAGCCTCTGTTTTAATACCAGGAAAGGTCTTTTAAAAATAAATTGAACTTGAAATTCTAGGACTTCAGGTTTGTGTCTGTTTGACAAGACACAGTTTTCGGTTTGGGCATGGCATGGGCCAGTGCTATTTAGAGCACAGATAAAGAAACACACACACACACACACACACACACACACACACACACACACACACACACACACACACAGAGGTCATTGTTAATGTTTTCTATAACAAGTAGCATTCCTATGTTGGAGTAGGAAGACTACATTTATCAGCAGTTCCTATCTATGAAACAGCCATATGACTGATGTGAAGGTGTGACACACAGCAACATTGTCTCTCAAGTTGTTGTTGGGGCTTCTGTGATTGCGATGTGGTGACGGGTTTGCTAAACAGCAGCAGTGGAAAACAAAAGCCTGTGGAAAGCACTGATGCTTTGGCCTGTTTGGGAGAAGCAAAGAGAAGAGGCCAGTGTGTTGAGGCTAGAAGCACATCTGGACACCTCAGGCTCCAAGAGTTAGAGGAAATAGAATGAGGGGTAGGTGGTGACGAGGATAGAGAATGTAGCTGGGCTGTTTAATTAGATGAGATATGTGCAAGTCCAGGGAAAAAACAAATGGGGGGAAAAATAATGTCCTTTCTCCTCTCAAAAGCTCTTTCCCTCCCTGCTTCTCACAATGAAAAGTGGGAAAATGTAGAATTATAAAATAATTTTGAGGGTGGGCATGGTGGCACGCACCTGTAATTTTAGCACTTTGGGAAGCTGAGGTAGGAGGATCGCTTGAGCCCAGAAGTTTGAGGCCAGTCTGGGCAACATAGCAAGATCTTGTCTGTCAAAAAAAACAAAAAACAAAAAACAACCAAGAGAAAGAATTTTGAATGATGAAAAACATGTTTAAGACCAATTGTTTACTTGGCATTGAATTCCCCAAAATAATTTTTGAAATTGTTCAATAGGAAGATTTATTTAGAAACACTTTGTTTCCATTCTTTGCAAGCCACTGTAATGAGGAAAAGTACTATTAGGATATTCCATTGAGGTTCTCTCTCAAGGGAGTACTGATTCATGTTGGCAGTGGCTGGTAAGGGGTTAGGGAGCATTTCGACATTCATGGCCTACTAATATCAATTGATCATCAATCAACCAACAGCTTTTCTAGATTGGGGAGGTGTCCTCATTATCTTCATTAATATTAATATTATTATTATTTTTTGTGTTGGAGTCTCACTCTGTCACTCAGGTTGGAATGCAGTGGCACAATCACGGCCACCCCAGCGTCGACCTGCTGGGCTCTGGCGATCCTTCCGTCTCAGCCTTCCAAGTAGTCAGAACTACAGGCACGTGCTACCACACCCGGCTAATTTTTGATTTATTGTAGAGATGAGGTCTCGCCAACTTGCCCGGGCTGGTCTCGAACCCGCAGGCTCAGGCAATTCACTCGCCTCGGCCTCCCAAAGTGCTGGGATTATAGACTGAGCCACTGAGCCCGGCCTCTCCTCATTATTTTTTATTCAATCTCTGCAGATATGAGGTTGTAAAGGGAATCACAATGAGATAAGAACATTCACGATTGAATTGGCCACAGTCAATTACAGCCTTAACACTCCCTTGAATAGACTTTCTCCTTTATGGTAGTTAATTCTGCTGATGCTCAAATGTCAGAAACATCCAATAACCATGTAAAAACAGCGTGAGGAGCCAGGAGAGTACAGTCTGTCCCTTGAGAATGAGGAAGGCAATCCAACCAGTCCCAACCCTGATCTGGGAGTGTTTCTGGCAACAGCTTCTCAGGGACTTGAAAACCAAGGCAGTGTCCCCAGCCAGTGGAGAAGCTCCAGCTGTCAGCCCTGCTCTGGGCAACTCTCGGTCTGTCCTACCCTGTGTCCTTCAGTAGTTCAGAGGGGCTGTGTCCTTTGCCTGTGTCACATCGGTATCATGCATGTGGCAACCAGACACATGTGAATAGATGATAGTGTCTGTGTGAGGGAGACTAAAGCACTTAGAAAGCAAGAATTGCAATCACACCAGAGCTATGGAGCATAACACTTGTAAAATGTGTCAAATAAAGAGGGAAGTTGTGTTTTGCTGTCAGTATAAGCAGTGCAGTGCCCTGAACTTTCCCACGGTTCAGACTTACAGTGTGCTGACCACAGAAGGTTGAATGCCTGCACAAGTTTGTCGAGGGGTGAAAGAACGACTTTGCAACAACTTGGATGGATTTGGAGTTGATCATCCTCAGCGATTTATCACAGAAACAAGGAACAGAGTTCTATATGTTCTCATAAACGGAACTTGAACAATTACAATGCTATAAGAAAGCGATTGGCAGTAGTGGGAAACTGTCAGGGGAGGGGGTGGGATTGGCAGTTGAGGGAAACTGCTAGGGGAGGGAGGGGCAGACCTCATCAACATGGATACCTGCGTGATCAGTGTTTAAATACCTAACCCTGAATTGTACCCCACATCTTTATAATAAAAATTTCAAAAAAGAAAGAGCAAGCCCTCTTGTTTTAGTAAATTTTCAAAAGGAAGCAAGGAAGGACAAAGCTTGATGCACTCTTTTTTAAATAAAAAATGTATTTTAACTTGTTGCTGCTGAAGTGATGCACTCTTTTGAGTAAGAGGCAAAGACATTCTACAAGAAAGAGCTGTCATGAATAAATTTCAAAAACCCAGAGGCATAACATGAAACACTTTTGTGGTTAGGATGACCTCTGCATTCAGCTGTGATGCTGCTCCCTGGTCATGGCTGCATCTGAATGATCAAATTCCTTCTTGTTGAAGTCCCTCTCCAAGTGTCCCAAATTCCGTGGAAATCTCAGCAGACTTTTGTTAAAGGGCAGAAGAAAGAAAAGTGCATGACCTTACTGAGTCACTGGAAGAATTTTGGCTAATTATTTTGTGCTTCCTTGAATGTTTTTGACTGTAAAACAGAAGGCAAACGTATTTTGAGAGTTTAGCACAAACCAGGAGAAAGCGTGTGATAATGAGAAGACATTGGTACTGTGTTTTTTGATGAAACAAAGCAAGCGGTACTTTCAGGACTTGGTGTTGATAAGTAACATTCAGAGCAACAGATACTCAGTTTCAGAATCTGATCTAGACACATTCTCTGGGATCTCCAATCATAGGACAGGTAGCACTTTCTCACTGTTCTTCCTTCTTACTTGCTTTAGTAGGATGGAAAGAGGTTGGATTGTGTCAGGACAACCACAGACAAATGAGCAATTACGTGTTTTCCTTGTCTGCTCAATACCATGAATGATACCACCCTAGAAAATACCCATGTTCCTCTTTTAACCTCAGTGTGGGTGCTTTCCTTTGTTCTCATGCTTCTCTCTGCTTATCATCAACTGGCAAATGTCAGCATGTGCTAGGTTAGGCTCTTAAAATTCATTAGTATACAATTCCATGCAAGGATATATTCAATTTGAGCACTTTTCTCTTAGAAGTTAATGTACAGAACAGGATCATTTTACAAGCAAACTCCAAGTCTGTTTCTCCTCTTTGGTTCTGCAGGGGAGCTAAGGAAAGATGGTGGAAACGTTCATGGTAGTAACTTTTGTCCTGCTCCACATAATATATTTTACTCTCCCAAACACTTCAAGAGACTTTTAGTTTGTCCCTGGGAATAAAAAGTGAGTTGCATCTGTTACAACATCTAACTTATTCTTATCACTTGCCAAACAACAGCCTAGTATAAGACATTCCTTCCTTTTATGCCTGAAAATTTTCTGAAAATTTTACATTTCTCCAAAGGACATACGGAGGACAATGGATATGATTCATTTAATGAGCTAAGGAGAGGAGTTGTCTTGCTGGTATAACACAGAGGTGTCCAACCTTTTGGCTTCCCCGGGCCACATCAAATAAAGATAAATTGTCTTGGGCAGTACATAAATGATATGATATAGTTAGTATATATAACAAGACCTCTTTTATTTATTTTTGTTTGTTTGTTTGTTTTTGTTTTTGAGTTGGAGTCTCACTCTGTCACCCAGATTGGAGTGCAGTGGCTGCTCCCAGCCACCACAGCCTCGACCTGCTGGGCTCCAGCGATCCTTCCGCCTCAGCCTTCCAAGTACCTGGAACTACAGGCGTGTGCTACCACGCCCGGCTGATTTTTTTGATTTATTGTAGAGATGAGGTCTCGCTGCCCAGGCAGGTCTTGAACCCACAGGCACAGGCAATCCACTCACTTCAGCCTACCAAAGGCACAGGATTACAGGTTGAGCCTCCAAGCCCGGCTATTTTTTATATATTTTTATCATAAAGTTTAGAAAAATGAATAATATAAAACTAGTGAAAAATTTGACATTGTTTTTATAAAATGAATCTATCAATGTCTAGTTCGATGGAAGTGGCCACAATTCTTAGTGAATTCTCAAGGTGCTCGTCAGCAATGTTTGTTTGAATTTCACTCTTCATGTGCTTCATAATTTAAAACAGCAGCTCACAAATGTATGCACTGCCTAAAGACAATGTCGTGAATAAGGAGCTACTGTGCACTTCAAAAATGGAACTATGCGTGACGTCACAAGAAAATGAATGCTAAAAAACATGTGTTGTCATACAATTTTGTGGGGCCCATGACTAGCTGTCCTGGGCTGCAGGTGGCCTGCAGGCTGTGAGTTGGACGTTCCGGTTATAGCAGAATACGAGTTCCTCTCATGACCATGTCTTTGACATGCTCCTGCATCCCCAAGCACCTAGCACTGTGGCGGCTGGCATGAATGCAGAGTCCACAAACGCCCACTGGGTTACACCTACATCCAAGATGGCCTCCTTGGCCAGCAAAATGACGGTGCCTTGTGTCACAGCCGACCTGGGAAGGGGTGGTGGGATCAGCGATGCCAATCCTTGAACACATTCTAAAGTTAGATTGGAAATATGTTTGGATAGAGATGATATTGCAAAAGAGAGTGCAGAGTGCTCAAGTGAGAAGTTAGTTCATCTTGTAACTGATGGAAAAGAGGGTGGAAATTATGGGAAAAGGTAGGAAATGAATACTTGCTATTGAACACCTGATACGTACCAGACTGTATGATCCCCCAAAAGTGTAGATGACACACACAGCTTTATGTGATCCTCTCAAGCACCAGGGATTGGGTATATAATTCCCATTCAGAGATGAGGAAACTGAGGTTCAGGGAAGCTCGTAATTCACGCAGAATTGTCGTTAAACATGTCGGAGCCCGGATTCTAACTCAGGTCAGTCTAACTCCGAAACCTATGCCTTTTCCCCTAATGGGAAATATTACCCCCATCCCCTTCAAACTCAGGAAGATATTAATTCCACTGGCATGGCAGAATCTCGTGAAGGGCAGGAGATTTCTGTGTGGGAACTGTGATGAGGTGTTCTGCGTGCAGAAAGAGAGAAAAGGAAGTGTCCATAAGGGCACTGGGGCACCTTGCCAGCTCTTTCTTGGGAGCTGCAGAAATGATAGGCTGACAGGGACCTGGCCGAGAGTGGTGCTCAAGGCAAGGAAAGCCCACAGGACACGACAAGGGAAAAGGTGTGGGACACAGAGAAAATTCAGGTCGCCTTATGCTGGGAGTTCTTCCTCATTGGGAACTTATGGTTTGCCAAGTCAACACAGGCACTCAGAGTATGGTGGGGCCGAAAGGGATAAGGAGGGACCCAACTACAGCAGGCCTTCTCTCCTTTATGTCGGATTGATTTCTTGACCCTGTTGTTTACGTTGAACGTTTTAAGGAGCATCGCGCACAACAGAAATATGTTCTTTTGGCCTGCGTTTACAAAGTTCATTTTTTTACAGTGGTCCCCGACCTTTTGGCATCAGGGACCAGTTTCACGGAAGACAATTCTTCCATGCACTGGTGGGTGGGGTGGCAGGGAGCATGGGGAATCATCAGGCCTTAGATTTTCATAAGGGGGGCAACCTAGATCCTTCGCAGGTGCAGTTCCCAATGGAGTTCGGGCTCCTAGGAGAATCTAATGCCCCCGCTGATCTGACAGCATCCGCCCATCGGTTCCTCACCACCTGCTGTGGGTCCCGGGTTCCTAACAGGCCACAGACTGTTAGAAATCCCTGTTTTAAAATATATAAAAAAGTTGGGACAATCGTAAAGTAGGAAAGAATTTTGCTTAGTGGAATATGAAACCCCTTTTGGGCAGATCAAATATTGGGGAGAAATACGAGACAGAAAAAAAAATACAATTAACAGTAAAATTCTCTCTCTCTCTCTATATATATATATGAATGACATATTTTTATTCTTCTCTCCTTTGCAGACTGGCATATTAGGAAAAAGACCAATCCCAGCTGCTTCTGGCAAACAGGAAATCATTTCAAATATAATTGAAATGTCAAATGACTTACAAGTCTAGACTCTGTTCCATCACAGGTTGTAAACAAGAGACTGCTTAGTGGAGGAGCAGCGTCCTAGACAGAGAAGGAAACAAGCTTTTCAGAAGGAAACACTCCAGCAATGGAGAAGCTTTCATCTTCTGTTTTTTCTTCTGAAATATTTTATTACTGTGTATATCACTGGATGACACAACTCAGACTGTAAACATACTGGAGAGACGGGGGTGGTTTATAAAAACATATTTCCTTTTATATTATGTGAGGTGACTTAAAAATCTGGTGGGTGTGCCAGATTTATGTGCGCATGTGATGGTGATGCCACTTTTGAGTCACCGGGGGAAATTATTTTATGAGGCTTCATTTGGTTTTACCGGGAATGTTTACCTCAGAGGAGACAGTGAGTTTTGTATTCTTTTCTGGTTCTAGAATTAGCCGTGGTATCTTGATCCTGGTTTCATGAGATCTTTAAAGTCTGTGTCTTGTGTCCAAACTAAAGTGAAATAACCAGTTGCACACGGATGGTTGTATTTCCTAGTTTAGAAACCATAACAAAGGTACCTTGGGATTTGTTCTCTCTAGGCCTTTTCCTGGTGTCCTATATTAACTGTTCACCTACCCATTCATTCATTCATTTATTCATTTATTGTGGGTTCTAAAAGACACAAGGGTCAATTTCCAATAAACCTGATCTTCCAAAATTTCATTTTTTCTTTTTTGCTGTCTACAAGACTCACCTTACTTTCGTTCATTTAATTTTTAATTGACAAAAAATAACTGTATATATTTATAAGGTACAATGTGATATTTTGATCTAGGTATAATATTATAGAAAGATTTGATCAGGATAATTAACCTGATGCCTATCACCTTACCAACATAACATTTTTTGGGGGGAGAGAATGTTAAAAATCGATTCTTTTAGCAATTTTGAAATATAGAATGCATTCCTATTAACTGCAGTCAGCATGTAGTGCCACAGATTGCTAAAACTTATTTCTCCAGTCTAGCTGAAACTTTGTACTCTGATCAACGACTTCCCTTTCTCCATCTTTTCCTCTCTCTCTCAACCTCTGGTAGTCTGTTCCTTTGAGATACGCTTTTTAGATTCCACGTATTAGTGAGATCATATAGTATTTGTCTTTCTGTACCTGGCTTATTTTACTTAGCCTAACATTCTCCAGTTTCATCCACGTTGTTGAGAATGACATAATTTCCTTCCTTTTAGGCTATACAGGATTCCTTCAGGCATATCGACATTTTCCTTATCCATTCATCCACTGATGGGCACTTAAGATGTTTCCATATCTTGGCCGTTGTGAATAACGCTGAAATAAACATGAGAGTGCAGATATCTCTTTGACATACAGATTTCAATTCTCTTGGATATATACCCAGAAGTGGGATTGCTGGATCACATGGTAATTCTATTTTTAGTTTTTTAAGGAACCTCCATACTATTTTCCAAAATGTCTGTACTGATTTATATTCCCGCCAACAGCGTACACGGTTCCCTTTTCTTCACATCTTTACCAACGCTTGTTATCGTTTGCACAGCAAAAGAAATAATCAGCAGAGCAAACAGGTAACCTATAGAATGAAAGAAGATATTCACAAACTATACCTCTGACAAAGGACTAATATCCAGAATCTACAAAGAACTCAAATCAGCAAGAACAAAGCAAATAACGCCATTAAAAAGTGGACAAATGACACGTACAGACATTTCTCAAAAGAAGTTATACAAATGACCAACAAACATATGAAAAAATATTCAACATCACTAATCACTAAATGCAAATTAAAACCACAGTGAGATATCAGTCAGTATGACCATTATTAAAAAAATCAAAAAACAATAGACCCTGGCATGGATGCCGAGAAAACGAAACGCTTATACACTGTTGGTGGGAGTATAAATTAGTCCAACCTTTACGGCACGCAGTATGGAGGTTATTCAAAGAACTAAAAGTAGATCTACCATTTGATCCAACAATTCCAGTACTAGATATCTACCCTAAGGAACAGAGATTGTTACATAAAAAAGACACCTGCCCTTGCATGTTCATTGCAGCACAATTCACAATTGCAAAGATGTGGAATCAACCTAAATGCCCATCAGCCAATCAGTATATAGCAAAAGTGTGGTATATGCACACACCATGAAATATGATGCAGCCACAAAAAGAATGAAATCATGTCCTTTGCAACCACATGGATGGAGCTGGAACTCATCATCCTAAGTAAACAGACTCAGAAACAGAAAACTGACCACCGCATGTTCTCAGTCATATGTGGGAGCTAAATAGTCACACAGGTGGACACCAATAAGGGGGGAGAGGAGACACTGGGGACAGCAATAAGTGGGGAGAGGAGCAGGGGATTAGGGTTCAGAAACTATCTAGGGGGCATGATATTCACTATCTGGGAAATGGACCACTTGTGATCCAATCCCCACTACTACACAATATGTCCGTGTAACAAATACAAATGTGTACCTCCTGAATCTAAAAGAAAAAAAAGTGACTATGGCTAAGTAGCTTGAGCATCAAGGCTGTTGCCTCTCCATGTTGAGGTCAAATGAATCATAGCGTTTCTATGTGCACCAAGACCAAAGCGACAGTGAAATTTTCAGAGAATCTGGCTCCTGTGTCTTTCTCTTTTATGATCTTAGAAATTTCTTGTATAGCAAAAACATGGAACCAACCATGCTGCCCATTGAAACTGGATTAAAAAAAGTGGTACATATACACAAAGGAATATTAAGCAGTCATAAAGAAGGACAAACATACGGACTTTGCAGCAACGTGGATGAATTTTGAGTCGATCATACTCAGTGATCTATCACAGAAACAAAGAACAGAATACCATAGGCAGACCTTGAACAATTATCATAATACTATAAGAAAGAGATTGGCAAGTAGTGGGAGGCTGCCAGGGGAGGGAGGGTGGGATTGGCAGGTGGGGGAAACTGCCAGGGGAGGGAAGGGCACACCTCATCAACAAGGGTACCTGCATGATCAACATTTGTATACCTAACCCTGAATTGTACCCCACATCTTTAAAAAAAAAGAATACCACAAAAAAGAAGTTAATATTATACTTAAAAAAAGAAATTTCTTGTGTCTCTTTCATTATTTATAGTTTATCCAATTACTGAGAGTGAGAATAGAGACTAGAACAAAACAACAGAAGTGGTAAGAAAGAATTACTATAAAAGTTCTGATTTATAATATTTATTGATTGCTTTACATTATCTTTATGCTTTTATAAATATAGCCTCTACTGGATATATACATTACCACTATTTCTTTATGAATCTCTTCCTCTTACAACAACACTATTTGGACTATAAAAGGGACCCACTAGACCAAGGTCACATAACCAGGACACAGAGTGGGATTTAGCTAGCTCTCAGGTTCTTTCCAATACCTGATGATGTCTTGCCATCCTGCAGGGGCTCTTGGTGATCACATGCAGAGACAAATCTCTTGGTTTTTCAATTTGCTTTTGCCAAAACTAAAGACAAAAACCTTCATTTACATGCAAATACTTATAACTTATGGACTGCTCTGATTTTTTTTTTTTTTTTTTTTAAGTTAGAGTCTCACTCTGTCACCCAGACTGGAGTGCAGTGGCCGCTCCCAGCCACCGCAGCCTCGACCTGCCAGGCTCCGGTGATCCTTCTGCCTCAGCCTTCCAAGTAGCTGGAACTACAGGCGCGTGCTACCATGCCTGGCTAATATTTTGATTTATTGTAGAGATGAGGTCTCGCCAAGTTGCCCAGGCGGGTCTCGATTCCGCAGTCTCAGACAATCCACTCACCTCAGCCTCCCGAAGTGTGGGATTACAGGCTGAGCCACCGAGCCCGGCTGATCTGATTTTTGAACCAAGATTTCCAAAATACGTCCTGTGGGATGTTAACAGGCATTAAAAAATGTTTTGTGGGCAAACATACGTGATAATTGTTGGGCCAAGATGTTGATATTCTAATATGCATCGTGAAGACCTGCAAATTATTGGTGGTAGTAGGTAGAGTTTGCTTTCCAGGTGCATTTATTCATTGTCTTAGACTGGGTTCCCTGAAAACAGGCAGTGAGATGAATTGCATGCTGAGTGTTTATTGGGGTGTGTTCTTGGGAAGTTATAACTATATGAAAGTGAGGAAGGCAGAATTGGGCAGAAGTAGCTGAGTTGTAGCAGATGCCACCAGGAGCTCTAGAACTGGGACGGAGCCTCGAGGGTGTCCTGAATTGGGGCAAAGGGGTTGGGCTTTTGTATTCCTGCATCAGCCATCCTTGGCTGCTGGCTGTCTTTTCACTGATCAGTTCCTTATATCTGGAGGCAATTCCCAGAGAAGGGTGCTTCTGTGGGTCTCAGTAGCTGGGATATGAGTGCATCAACCAACCATGAAGACAGAGTCCGGGCAAAGCATGTGGCATCTACTGCAACCACGGAACACTTGTTCATGAACAATTTCATGGAACCAGGGCTCCCTTTGGGAAATGCTGCCTTTTGAACTCCAAATGTGATCGATACTCCAGCTCTCCCAAGGAGAATTTGTGGCCTTGACTCTGAACAGCAGTGATCAAAGATGGAAATAATTAGACAATGGGGACACCCATAAGGAGGGAGTGGGGAGGTAGGTTAGGGTTCAGGAATTACCTATAGGATACAATGTTCACTATCTGGGAAATGGGTCACCTGAGACCCAATCCCCACCACTACACAACATGTCCATGTAACAAACATGCATGTGTACTCCCTGAATCTAAATTTTATTTTTAAGTAATACTAACCTGGGGTCTGGAATTTGCTCCACTGCTATTTTAACAAATTATTATTTCTTTAGCCTAAGAGGAACAAAACAGTTATGATGTGTAAGACAAGAGAAGAGGCCCAAGACCCTCCAGCTCCTCCTGTGTTGGGGTTGCTCACTCCATCTTCCTTTGCATCTAGGTTTCCCATAACTTCTAACATCTTCTATGTTAATAACACCAAGACGTGCTAACTCCCTGCTTCTTCTCCCTCTGCCTCCCATAGAGTTTAGCTACCTTGGGGGCAGATGGATAAGAGAGAAGGGTAAAACGTTTTCTATACATTTTCTGGGGTCATTCTTGGTCCCTTCTATTTTATTTGAAAGCGATCCATGTCATCCAGTCAGGGTCCCAAAAGAAGAACTGAAAAGGGTCAAGTGAAGAGAGTTTGATGAAAGGACAATTTACAAAAGTGTGAGCAGGGTGAAGGGAAATCCACGTGGGAAGGTGCAATCCACCAGGACAAGGGGAGGAAACTGTTCCTGGAACCCAGGAGAACAGCAGTAGGAGAGGACTTCCTGCGGGAACTTCACCCTTGGGCGGAGGGAGGGAGCCAGCCCAGGGCAGCTCACTGGGAAGGAGCTGGAGGAACAGTCTCTCTTGCTTGCTGATTCCATCATGCCTTCCCCTTGGCTGGACCTGAAAGGAGAAACCAAAGGCGTAGATGTGGTCCAAAGGGTGAACCCTCAGGACACACAGCAGGGAAGAGAAGGGTGAAGGGAGTTCTGAAGGGGCAAAAGAGAAATTCTATCACCCAGGTCTTCATGGAAGGTTGCTTTACATAGAGCTGAGTGGGTGGTTTCATAGTTTTTTTTTAGTTTCTTTGTATATAGTTATCCTCTAATTTTGTCTTTTTACTTTTTCCCTTTAAAAAGTTAGTTTACCCAATGATTTAGTGTTCTTTTTTTCCCTTTTTGGATTAAAAAACTAGCTCTTCTTGTTATTAACTAGCCTATCTTTTTCTGTTTTATAATTCATTAATTTCTGCTTTTATCAAGTCTCTTCTCTGATATTTAAATTTATTGCCACCAATTCTTACTTTTTTGCTTTTTAAATTTATGATAGGTAAGTGCTTTTTTCCTTTTTTCTACCTTCTATTTTGATTTATCAAGATTCCTCTGTATCCCCCCACTCATCTCTTTTTTTTTTTTTTTTAGTCAGAGTCTCACTCTGTCACCCAGGCTGGAGTGCAGTGGCATAATCACAGCTCACCACAGCCTCGATCTGCTGGCCTCAGGTGACCCTTCTATCTCAGCCTTCCAAGTATCTGGAACTATAGGCACATGCCACCACGCCTGGTTAACTTTCTGATTTATTGCCAAGAATGGCTAAGAGCTGGATTTTCAAAAAGATGTAGCAACAGTACATGAGGTCTTGGGATGCTTAAGTTGGAAAGATGAAACTGAGAACCCCTACAAAAGTGGACACTCTCAAAGGACTGCAACCCCATTTAAAATTACCAATGACCCCACCAGCCCAGCAGAATTACCAGACACTTACATCTACAGTGGTTGTGAATGGGTGGAAACAATCCTTTGTGCCTGTGAGTCTTACATTAGTTTAACATGTTTTATTTTATCTGTGCCCAAGGGATATGAAACTTCAAGCCCAAGCCAAGAAATTAACAAAGAAACATAAAGTAAAGGGTCTTTTGAAAGTAATTCTCCATCAAGAATTACAACATGCTTGAGAAAACAATCCACTACAAGTGAAAGGTAGTAGACGCAGCAGGATGATTAATTTATCAAGGACTTGAGATAACAGAAAGGCAATATAATATGAACTATAAAGTAAGGATGTTTGAAGTATGAAAATGATTTTAAGTATTACAAGATAAGGAAAGAATTAGACTCCATAAGTAATGAACAGACAGATACAAAAAAGAACCAAACGAAACCTCTATAAATGGAAAGCATTTTCATTAAAATTAGCAAGTGAATGAGGAGTTTAAACAACACATTACCCCAAATAGATTTGAAAAAATTATCCAGGATACAGTACAGAAAAATAATGAGCTACAAAATATGAAACAAGTTAAGAAACGTGAAAGGTAGGATGAGATGGTCCAACAGATATCAAGTTGGAATAGAGGTAAGATTTAAAGAAATAATGTTTAAGCATTGGCTTTTCACATAGATGAAACACATGACTCCTTATATTAAATGAGCATGTATCTCAAGTAGAATAAATAAAAATAAACCAACACCTAGAACAGTATATTAAAACTAAAATACTAATGTCAGAGAGAAATTATTTTAAACGACCAGAGAGAAAAGAAAAATTACCTCCCCAGAAACAAAAATTAACTAACAGAACTCAGCAACTACAATAGAAGCCAGAAGGCAGTGAAATCTTGTAGAAATTCTGAGAGATAAAAGTGTTCAATCTAAAATTCTATATCCAGATAAAAATCTCTACTTTATTAGTTAATTAGGAACACATCAATTAAGGACATTTCAGATAAATGCTGACATAATTTATAATTCACAGATTCTATCTGGAAAAGTTTCACAAGGATGTACTGCAGTGAGAAGACAAATTTCACCAAAGGAAAGATGAAAATACAAGAGGTGCGGGTCAGCTAATAAGTTGTTTAAACTTTAGATAAATCTAAATAAACAACGATTATAAAATTAATAGTAAATATAATGAATGGTTTAGAATAGTTTAAATCTAGACTGATTTAGAGTACTTGACAAAAATTAGATGTAAGCCAAGAGAGACGACAAGATAAAGGTCTTCACTGTTACTGTTTCCCCGGAAGCTAAACACGGTAGATCTTGACAAAGGCGCATATGGCATTGTAAGGGTACTGAAGACAGTGTGGTAACCTGTGTTGGATCTTGGAACAGAAAGAGGACACTGGTGGAAAAACTAGCAAAATCCAAACACAATCTGGAGTTTAGTTAATAGTAATGTATCAATGTGGTGTGTGTGTGTTTTTTTTTTTAACAAATGTGACATTGCAAATAAGGTATTAAAACAGAGAAAACTGGGTAAGAGGTATTTAAAAAAACCTCCTTATTCCACATTTGTAACTTTTCTGTAAATCTACAATTATTCTAGAATTAAGACTTTATTATAATGTGGTACATATTCACAATGGAATATTATACAGCCATAAAGAAGGACAAATGTATGGACTTTGCAGCAACTTGGATGGATTTAGAGTCAACCATACTCCGTGATCTGTCACAGAAACAAAGAATAGAGTACCATATGTTCTCACTCATAAGCGGAACTTGAACAATTATAATGCTATAAGAAAGTGATTGACAGTAGTGGGAAACTGTCAGGGGAGGGGGTGGGATTGGCAGTTGAGGGAAACTGCTAGGGGAGGGAGGGGCAGACCTCATCAGCATGGGTACCTCCATGATCAGTGTGTTTATATACCTAACCCTGAATTGTACCCCACATCTTTATAATAAAAATTTTTTAAAAAGCTTTATTATAAAAATAATTTTTAATGTAAAGATAGTCACTAAAGACCAGAACAAGACTGTATAACCTCCAAACCAATAGAAAGTAGAGGGGTCAGGCACAGTGGCTCAAACCTGTGATCCCAGCACTTTGGGAGGCAGAGGTGAGAGGATTACCTGAGCCCACCCTCCCTTGAGGGAGGTGTATTATCAACTATTGCTCGCTGCTCTGACTCTCTGCATTGTTATCCTGCTAGTTCCCTCACCAGTTATTAAATAACCATTGACATATGCTTACTTCATATTGGTATGGGAGTCGTCTTTTTAAGAATCACATATTGACATTGCATCCTGTATCACCTAAGGATTTGACTCGACTCTTGGAAGACAGCCTTCGAGATTTAGTCCGTTGTTAGACTTGACATTTCACCTCAGAACTACCAAATTACCACCTTGCTGTCACCTAAATCTGACTTCAACTGCAATATTTCTATGCCTAGGATACATTTCTACCTCCCTTAGTCTTTCTTGTGTCAGTGCCCCTGCAGCGTTTGTTTACACTGGGGGATCCCCTACCCCTTCATTAGTCAGTCATTTATCTCTTCATTTGTCCAACAAGATTGAAAAGCTTCTTCCTTGTCTTGTACATAGCTCCACCAGCAGAGCCTGCCACAGTGGTTGGCATAAAATCACAAACAATTGATAGATTGTTGTCAAAGAAATAAATGAATGAGTGTACGTGAGACATGATGCCGGATTCTCTCATGTAAGCATCAATGAAATACTGGTTACCTTCAAGGTCGGAGAGGAGAGAGACTTGCGAACAACAAGTTTTAATCAAAGGGATGCTCTTACAGTGGTGCAAAGTTATCATTGGTTCAGATAAAAGGCTTCGTGGAGAAAGGGGTCTGCGTTTTGAAAAAAAGTGAAAAGTCATTTCATGGTGGAATGAGAGTAAAACCCTGGAAGGCATGGATGTTGGAATTAAATGGCGTGCCCTGGAAACTGTAGGTTACCTCTTTGACGGCCCTCGAAGACCTCCAGCTCCAGGAAGTGTAATCTACCAAGGGCTACGGGGCCTGCTCTCTGAAATCCATCCTGGGTCTCTCTAAGGCCACACACATTTCCCACCAGCTGCTCCTGCCAGGGAATAAACGAGGCAGAAATACCAGGACCGGCCCATTCTTGGGAGCCAGGAACTCCTTTTTTGGCAGACATTGTTCCCCGATGACCTTGCTGCAACTTTCTTAGAATCTCCAGCAGTCTGGGTCGATTCTACCAGACCCTCTCTCTCATAGTCTCTCTCTCTCTCTCTCTCTCCCTCACTTGGGGTTAAGCTGCCGTCACGACCTCATAGTCCTTCCAGCCTCGTCCAGCTCGTTTTCTCACATGTTAGCCATGGTCGAATCTATACACTTTGAATCCCATTTTGATGTCTGCTTCTTGGTGGACCCAGATTGACACATATCATCTGTATCTTCTGCAGGGAGGATATAGAAAAAGATACCAAATGTATTCGTCTTGTCGAGAGGCTCTGATACCACCCTCAAGCTTGGGACTCGGGCAGAGGGAGCGTCAGCGGCGATTTTAGAGGAAAGAGAAGTGAGATCTGGCTTGTGTTTCAGGGAGATGATCACGGTAAAGGTAGGAAAGGTAGAATTTGGGACACTGTTGCAATGACCTAGATGAGTCTCAAGGGAGTTGAAACCATGTAGAAAGAGTAGAGGGAGCAGCCTGACTTCACAACTCCCGCAGGAGAAAGTATAATATATGACTGGTGTGAAATTTTACGCTCTCTCGACTTTATGGAAAAGAAAGCGATCCTTATTTAAGTTTGTCAGAAAGACCCTAAATGTGAAGTGTTCCAAAAAAAAATAATCATCATAATCATTTTGGGCTTCATCGTTTTTTCCAGGCTTAGCCTCCCCCACAGAGAGTTCCAGAACGGTACTGGACAACAACAAAAGTTTATACCTCTCTCTCCAGTGCTTTTCTTTCTAAAGAGCAATTGAAAGGACCCGTTCCACCTTTGTGTGAGTTTCTCTGTCTCGGGCCTCTGTGGAACTGGCCAGAAAACAAATCCCTCAAGGCTCCTTGCGTCCTGTGGTCTTTGAGCCTTTCCACGAGGGAGAGGCTCTCACAGGTCGTTGCGGGATGGTATTTTAGATTTGAAATGAGAAGCAAGCTCAAAAAACCAAGCACTGTGTCTAATGACCGGACGTGGGGGTATGGGCAAGAACACTGAGATGGAGATTATAAACGGAATGTTGGCCAAGCCTGCCATAGTCCCGACTTCCACTGCAGCTGTTCTCTTTATACCCAGAACCAGGGCAGAAGAATAGCGCCCTGGAAAACAGAAGGGCACAAGGGTTCTTGAAAGGCTCCTGGCAATGGGAAACACAAGCCCTGCCATGCCTTGAAGGAAACTGTCAAACTTTCAAACTTCCGGCTGAATGGGCGCTCAAGGTTCCTTGCAAATAAGGGGCCATCAGGTGCTCGGAGGGTGAGTGGGCCCATTTGCCTCCAGGCACCATTTGGGAGTGAGGCATTAGCCACTTCCTATCTGAACAAACAGGAAGCCTGTTAAAAATGCCCATTGTCCCTTCCTGCCTGTGCTGAAAGGACTGTTAAAAGACCAAGTCCACAGAGCCCTTGCCAAGTCAAGAAACTCGGGGAACATGCAGCTGCTGGTGCCACCTGTGTCTACCCGAGTCTGGCTAAGAGGCTTTCTCTTCAGGGCACACTCATTCTAGAGTGATGGCTCCTACAGCGCCAGGAGCAGGGGTTGAACGAGAAAGGAGGGCATGAGATACAGTTCACGGTCACGCGTTGCAGAAAGCTCTTTCCTCCTTTCTTCCTCAATTTCAGCAACAATCAGGAATCTCTGGCCCCTACCCCCCAACCTCTGAAACGTTCTGGCTGTGAGTCAAATCCAACACGAAACACCTGCCTTCCATTGCTGTACCACAAGCACAATACACCACATGCCTGTTGGCAAGGGAGAGAAAAGGGGCCCGTCAAAGAAAAGTCCCTGACGTTATTTAGAAAGTGAAGTCCTGCTTTTGGCCTTGCTTTCTTTCTCTGACGCACACGCACACGCGCACGCATACATACACACACACACACACACACACACACACACACACACACACACACACACACTTCAGGCCTCTATAACGTTTTGCACGTGTTTCTGGCTACTTCACTGTCAATCAAATGCTGAATGAGAGAGGCAGCCTTCTCCTAGGGCCACCCTCTGTGAGTAACAGGTGTGTGTGGCGGGGGTGTGTGTGTATGTGTGTGGTGCTTATGAATGGAACAACTCCCAGAGGGGCACTAGCCTAGAAAAGGTTTCATCAGGAGCATCAGACGCTTAGACCAGGCACTCACACCCAACTTGGAAATGAATTTTGCCCCCACGGCATTGCCAGCCCAGCCTCAAGGACCTTGTGGTCCTGCGCCCAGCCAGTCACCCTTGGTATATGTGGGAATGGTATATGTGGCATGGTGGTCAGAAGAGGCGATCTGGCACACGGAGGCTTTATACCTGGTAAGTGGAGCAGCCTCAGGACTTTGTGGGTGGCATCTCTGCGTGACAATGCTTCCCTTGGCTGTGAGACAACTGTCCAGGCTGAGTCACTGCTGTGTCACCCTCAGGTCCGGAACGAGGGCTCTGTGTCCATGCCATTCTAGCTGGATGGCCCAGTGTCCTGCTGTCTTTCACCCCGGCCTCTTCCGTCCCATCCACGTTGGGTGGCTCCCAGCCAAGCCTTCCTACCCTTCTGGCTCGGCTGGGCCATGCAGCAAGCTCTTGCCAGGTCAGCAACAGACAGTGGGGCGCTCCCTGAAAGCGGTCTCCTGTGGGCAGCTGGATGTTTCTCTATGGAGGGAACCGGTCATTAGAGGACCCGGAGGATGTGGGGTGGCACCTGGGGCTGTTTTCCTCCTCTGTGGCCTCATTTTGCTTACCCTCTTGGAAGGAGCACGGGCTGCTGGCGGTGCCCACAATTCACTTGTCCCCGTGAAGGCCGCTTGACAGCTGCATGAATCACACTGAGATACCCCTAATAGGTTGCTGCCTGAGACGGTACCAGACCACCCAAGCGCAGCAGGGCCCTCTGAGGCCTGCACACAAATACAGTGACGCAAATCGCTTCACCCTTTTGTGTGTGTGTGTGTGTGTGTGTGTGTGTGTGTGTGTGTGCGCGTGTGTGTGTGTGTGTGTGTGTGTCCCCGGCACCCTGGAACAACTTCCTAAGGCTCTTGCTCCATGGCTTCCACTCCCCCAGAACAGTCCTGGTCTGTTTCTCAACTCTTCTCCCCACTCCCACTTCTTACACTCCCCCCCTCCCCCACTTTGTTCCAGGCCCTCCAGGCGTCAGCAGAGGCTTGCACCTCCAGCAGGTAAGGGGAGGCGAAGGCCCTGCAGGGGCTGTGGTCTCAGGTGGGATGGACGGGTGGGGAGGATAAGGGGGAGGGAGGGGCAGTCCCCGGGGACCAGGGCAGGCCCAGCAGAGCACACACGATGCTGCCCACAGCTGTGGCAACTCCTACTTCTTGGACCTAGAGGGACTGTGGTGCCGTGCTGGGTGCCTGGGTTTCTGCACAGCCCCGGGACAGATGCCCCTGGCCCCTGCCCCTGATGCGGAAGGGAAGGTGAGAAGTGCAGGGAAGCTGGAGAGTGAAGCCCTGGCTTTAGTTCCTAACCTTCAGCCTGTTTCTCAAGCGCTGTCTATAGTGCTCACCCTTGGGAGGTGTTGGGGACACAATGCTCCTGCTTTCCAGAGTGCAGAGTCCTGCACCACCCGAGGTGACAAGCCTTGAGCCAGCTGGCCCTCCATTTCCGAGCCGTCCTCATCTCCTGCGTCTTGCCCAGTCCCCTGCAGCCAGCTAACCTCCCTGTGCAGGGACTGCTCAGGGCTGCTCCCTCTTGGGGCCTTTGAGTTTGTGGAATCTTTGTGGCTCTCTCTCTCACAGCCTTCAAGCCTTTGCTCAAAGGCTGTCTTCTCGGTCAAGCCTTTCCTAAACACCTTATTTCTACCTCAACTAACCCCAATGCTGCACTCCCTCTCTTCCCGGCTTAAATTTTCTTTATAGCACTTCACTTTTCGATCCGTGTCACCATTTTCCTTCTTTATATTGTTTGCTATCTTCCTCCACTAGGGCCGTAACACTTTGAGGGGAAGAGCTGCGGAGCGTTTTGCTCAGTGATGTGTCCTAGATAACTAGAGTGTGGTCTCCACATGGTAGGTGCCCTGTACATGCTGGTTGAGTGATTAATTATTACAACCAAGAAATGTGCAGTGAGCCATGGGGACTTGGGGGAAGTGATGATGTATTAGCCTACAGGGATGAGGGGGGGTGCCCAGTCCTGAGTTTATCAGCCAGGGATCAATCACCCTGTCAGAGATGTTGGAAGCAATATTGGAATTAAGAAGATACACTTCCTCCTAGTCCTTTCTTAGCATGACACCACTGGCTCCAAGAAATGTATATTTTTCTCCGAAAATAATTAAGTATATCTGTGGTAGGATGAATAGTGACTGCCAAAGATATTCATGTGCTAATAGTCTCCAGAATCCAGGTAGAAGAGATTTTGCAGATGTGATTAAATAAAGAATTTTTGAGATGGGGAGATTATTTTGGCTTATCCTGGTGAGCCCAATGTAATTACAAATATCCTCATAAGAGGGAGGCCGGAAGGCTCAGAGAGAGAGAGAGAGAGAGAGCGAGGATGTGTCTGCAGGAGCAGAGATTGGAGCAACGTTGGGCCTTAAGCCAAGACATGTGGAAAACTTCTAGAAGTTAGAAAAGGAAAGAAATGGATTTTCTCCTAGAGGCTCCAGAAGGAACACAGGCCCACGGACACCTTGATTTTAGCCCAGTGAAATGTATTTTGGACTTCTGACCTCCAGAACTGTAAGATAATGTATTCATGTTATCTCAGGCCACTGTGATTATTATAGCAGCGATAGGAAACAGATGCGATATTCATTTTATATTTTGAGCATTTTTTCCTCAACCCCTTTCCTTGTTTTGGGTTTTTGCTCTGCTGACGTTACTCCTACAGGTGGGCACCACTGTACATCCTCTTGTCCATCTTAGCACATGAACTTCTCAAAGCGGAATTAATTTGCGAGCTCTTTGTATGATTCCTAAAGACTTTAAAAAAATGAGTGTTACCAAAGGGAGGCCCAAACTTTAGCTGTATGATGATCACTTGTATATCTAATCTTGAATTGGACCCCACACCTTTAAAATAAAATTTTAAAAAATGAGTGTCTGCTAGGATTATTTGAATTTGTACAATCCATGCTTCTACAGATATGCTTATTTATAAGTGCTTCCTAAGCTGCTCTCTCTCTCTCTTAAATAGAGACAAGGTCTTGCTGTGTTGCTTAGACTGGTCTTGAACTCCTGGACTTGAGAAATCCTCCCGCTTCGGCCTCCCAAAGTGCCTACCCCTTCCCAAGCTTCTTGAAGTGCTCTCAGTAATTCTCAAAGGGCTGTGCATTGGTCTCTGGTATAGGCTGACCCTTCTGTCTCTGGAATATCTCTGCTGGAATGAATACTCTATTTCATTCCCTCCCACTTAAGATTGTGTCAGTTCTGTGCCACCACCAAATGTAGGTGGAGTAGAGCAGGAGTTAGAATGCTGGTCGTCCATCTGAGCAGAGCTCTCTGGTGGCTCCCCTCCTCCTGCCAGCATCCTCCTCCTTCTGTCTCTGTCATGTTCTTCATCCAACATGCATCTGCTGAATTCCTACAAGGCACAACGCTTCCTTTCCACCACTAAGGAATATGAAAAACCAGGTGCAAAAAACACCCCCAAATTATATGCAGATGAAATTTCTGTGGAACGTCTACAGTTTTCACAGACCTGAACCTAATGTCAAGAAAATGTCAGTAGACCTAAGGTGATGGATTTGCTTTGTCCTTTGGTGTAAGTTGGTTGTAAACCCTCTTCTCTTTTCAATTTGCATCATCTTTCTTTATCTTCCAGGTGGTTGGGTTAACCCTACTGCAGACAGAGTAGGTTAGTGGCACTCAGGATGTTGGAAGAACAAGAAAAATAGCACTAAAACTAAAACTGGATTGTGCTATTTAAGTGGTAAAAACTGGGGGCTGGATATTTGAATCTACGACTTTCATCTGTGCTGTTCAATATCAATCATTTGAAACACGGCTAGTGCAACTGAAGACTCGATATTAAATTCGATTTAATTTTATGTAGTAAAATATAGATTTTAAAGTGACACCTGCTTCAATTACTGGGAAACTTTTAAGTATGTGTAGAACAACTTGAGTATTTCAGTTTCCTTTTCAATGAAAAGCTTTATGAAGAAAATACAGATAAGGTGTTTCTGATGAAAATTTGGCATACAAATTAAGATGTGCTAGATTTTGAAACCTTAATATGAGAAAAATAATATAAAATATGTCGATAATTTTACATTAATTACATGTTGAAATGATACAGTTTTGGACATATTGGGTTAAAGAAAAATATATTATTAACCTTAATTTCACTTGTTTCTTTTTTATTGTAGTTACTAGAAAATTTAAAATTGCATCTGTAGGTCACATTGTATTTCTATTGGCCTGTGCTGTCTTGGTTGATCTCTATTCTTCTTGGATAACACCATCCTAACAAGGTTGGAAATATATGATCACACGCATAATAATGTGTTTCAATTCTTTAATGGAGTTACAAGTAGAATTTTGAAAAAAGAATTTGAATTTTTGCTGGTGTTTCCATATGGATTCTACTTTGGAGAGTAGACTTAGAAGAAAAGATATATTTTAGCTATGTACACTCTAAGCATGTGAAACAAAGAATAGTAAAAACAAGAATAAAACCACCAAAATAGTCAAACAAAACACAAAAACACCAGGACAAATGCTTTGCTTCTAACTGGTCTTGAATCAAATGCATCTTCCAAAAGCTTTCAGTTGATATATTTAGAAGGCGACTTTGCCTCTTGCTACTCTGAAGGAAGAGGATATTTGGAATGTTTCCTTATTTACCCCACAAAACTCATTTGAGATTTTAACTATCCCTTCAGCGCCCTTATAGTCTTAGAAGAGACACCCGTTCTTATTTATGATTTATATTTTTATGTGTTCTTGGGACTTTCTCTTTTATCCCCAAGCAGTATCGACAATTGATAAGTTGTTATCCTCATCATCACGACAACATGTTCTTCCTTTTACTTACACACACACACACACACACACACACACACACACACACACACACACACCCGGTGGTGGTGGTGTACAATTTTCCCCTCTATCAGGGTATTCTCACAAAGGCTACACACTAATACAGTGTTGACTTTAGCCTGCTACCTTGCACATGGCAGATACACATACTGAAAAAAACAGTCTAATAAAAACATCCTTATTTGAAATGATTAGCAACCACTTAATAATAAGAGCTCACATTTATTATGTGTACACTGTGCATGACGAATGTGCACGTGTGTGCTGTGTATGTGTGTGCTGTGTATGTGTATGCTGTGTGCCAACTTTTGTACTTCACTAATACTTACATTCTTTTTTTTTTTGAGTTGGAGTCTCACTCTGTCACCCAGACTGGAGTGCAGTGGCCGCTCCCGGCCACCGCAGCCTCGACCTGCTGGGCTCCGGCGATCCTTCTGCCTCAGCCTTCCAAGAAGCCGGAATTACAGGCATGCGCTACCACGCCCGGCTGATTTTTTGATTTATTGTAGAGATGAGGTCTCGCTGCCCAGGCGGGTCTCAAACCCGCGGCCTCAGGCAATCCACTCACCTCAGCCTCCCAAAGGCGCGGGATTACAGGCTGAGCCACTGAGCCCGGCTAATACTTACATTCTTAACCATAATACCAATATAAGAGTAACCACAGGAAAAGCTAACATTTGTCAAGCACTTACTCTGTGCCAGGACTCTTCATTTCATCTTTATAAAAACGCGGGAGGTAAGTTCTGTTTAACCTTCCCAACTTAGAGACAGGGAAATGGATGTTCCTAGCAGTTAAGAAACTTGCCCAAAGTCAGTTGGTTAGCAATTAAAGGAAGTCATGCAAGTTGAGCCCATCAGACCACTCTAACGGCACTTCTCTTATATGGCACACAAAGTCTAAACCCACGCCTCTCACTTCAGGTGTGCCCTCAGTTCACAGGTAGACACAGAGCACCTGTGACAAATGAGAACTTCGCACCCACTTTGGAGGTAGCATGCAGGTGGATCTGAACGACGCTGGCTCCTGGACTGGTGGGGCTGTGTGCTCAGCAGAGAAAACTCAGAACCATCCCCAGAGACCAAGACGTGTGTGAAAATCTCCTTTTGCTGAATATGAGCTCATATTCCTAAATTATGAAGCATGAGAGTTAAAACACTGCAGTAAAAGGGCATCATCAGATAAATAAAAGCAAATAGCCAAAGGAAAAGGAAAAACAAAATAGCAAAGACATGGAACCAACCTTGGTGCCCATCAATGGTGGGCTGGAGAAGAAAAATGTGGTGCATATGCACCATGGAATACTATGCAGTCATAAAAAGAATGAAATCATGTCCTTTGCATCAACGTGGATGCAGCTGGAGACCATTACTCTAAGCAAATTAACACAGAAACAGTATATCAAATACCACCTGTTCTCACTTATAAGAGGAAGCTAACCCCTGGGCACAAAAATGCATCAGGAGGGGAACAACAGACACTGGGGACTTTTATAAGGGAGAGGGAGGGAGGAGGGTGAGGGTTGAAAACTGTCTATTGGATATCGCGCTCACTATTTGGGTGCCAGGCTTAATAAGAGCCCAACCTCACCATCAGGCAATATACCCACATAACAAACCAGCACACATAGCTCCTGAATGTAAAATTTAAAAAAGGAAAATATTTTTATGTTTATAAGGTAACACATCCACCCTTAAATACCTGAATTAAAAAAAAAATCTTAATGGTAATGACAAAATGCATGCACAAAAGTATTTCAGCTCAAGCAAATAAAACATCAACAAAAATCAACAGCAATAATAATGAAAACCACAAAGTAAATCAAAAGAAAACAAAAAAGAAATAGAAAAGCATAAATTAATGAAACAGGCAAACTTCTGAGAGATAAAAGTTTGTTCTTTAAAAAGACTATCTGTTAAGATTAGACAGAACAAACAACACAGAAAAGGTGAAATAATTCAGATTTAACTGTTTTTTTAAAATATAAGAATAATAGGAATATTTTTAAGCCTATAATTTTGGAAACCTAGATATTAAAGGAGAGAGATATGACTGACCCATCTTGCCTTCTTTTCCACAAATTCTTCAGCTGCTTGTTGTTTCGGACCTTTCCTCTCTGCCCAGAATGACTTCATTTTATCTTTTCTTATTTCCATAAATTAGTTGGAGAAGACATGTGAGTAGAGTTGCCAGATGTAGCAAATAAAAATTCAGAACGCCAAGTTAAATTTGAATTTTAGATAGAGAACAAGTAATTTTTTATTTCACACAAGTCCCAAATATTGTAACGTGAGACATATGAGGAGATATTCCCCTCCCAAAAAACAGAATTATCTTTTGGAGTGCGGGCCTTTTGTAGTACAAGCTCCCTCAGCTAGGTAAGTGTTCTACGAATCCATGGGCATCAGTGTACCAGCTAGTGTTATTGTGAGAGGCTGCATTGTGGAAAATACAGGTGACTGGTTCTTTCACTATGGAAACACACCTGCCCACGCAGCACTCACTGGGTGTTCAGCAGTTTTTGACTAAAAACAGTATGATCCTAGTTCCCCACCCTCCCTATTCACCCAATCTCATTCCGAGTGACTTTTTCTTTAATTTCCTCAGAGAAAAAGTCCTCAAAAGGAAACGATTTTCCCCCAAATTTTCATTAAAAAAAAAAAAAAAAAAGAAACGATTTGTTAACGTGGAAGAGTTAAGACAAAAACCGGCAGAAGCATAAAAAGCATCAAAAGTCACAAGTTCAAAAACTGTTTTGAGCAGTGGAAAAGCATCTTGATCGATGTATCAGTATTTTGAAGGTGGCTGACGTTGAAGCGCATGGGAATAAATGCATAATTTTTAATAAATAAATAAGTTTTTTGGGGGGGTCCCCATCCTATTTATACTAAAACATTATTTGTCATTAATCTGAAATAAAAGTACAGGACACTCCTGTATGCAACATTCTGGCCATACTTACTTATACTTAAAAAAAAATGTGTTGCTTATCTGAAATTCAGTTTTACTGTACATCCTGAATTTTACACGACACACTTAATTCCTGAGGAAGTGATTTGCTGCTGTGTATGACTATGGATTACCTGTGGAAGTTTCAGGAGACAGGAGTGAGTATTTCTGTCTTTAGTTCTGGTCATGCACCTTAGAGAAGGCCAGGAGCCTGGGAGGCCCTGGCGTGGGACGGTTTCCACTTGGGATTCTGGTAAGGGGGTCTGTCTTACTTTTCAGTTGATTATAGAGAGCACGAAGTTTCCACAGATCTTGACACTTTGGTTGAAGACTTAGTATTCAGTTCCAAATCAGATTTACTGTTTCTTTTGGAAGAGAGCATCTCTGCTCCAGACATTCTAACTCATCCGCTCATCACTACCATGTACTTCATTAAAAAAAAAAAAAAAAATTAGGGTCGTGGAGTACATGTGAGGATTTGCTACCTAAATAAATTGTGTGAAGTAATATTTGGGCCTCTAGTGAGCCCTTTCTCGCCTGGGAGTGGACGCTGTACCCCCTGGGTGGCTGTGACTGCGCTCTATTTTTGATTTATTAAGGGTAGTTCAAATCCTTTTATCATTAAAGTACATCTACTTATAGCTCTGGGTTTCTGAACCAAACAAACTGAAATGAGAGGGAGGAAACGGCTTAGTTTTTGACACTGTTTTCCAATGATTAATCATTTGGGGTTGTTCATGGTAAGACAGAAAAAAGGAGAGAGAGCAGAGTTGGTAAGCGGTGGGAGTGTGGGTTCTACTGGCTTCAGCCACTTAACTTCTGGCTTAATTCCTTTTTAAAACTTTGTTTACCTTCTACACCACCCCACCCTCTTGCAAAATACTTTTAAAAGAATGGTTAACAGGAGGAGGAGGATCAAGGATCTTGTTTTCTTTTCATTCTTTTTGATTCATGTTCCTTTGTCTTGAAAGCTCCTGTAATCCCTCATCTTCAGAGCTCGCTCCCTGCTGACAGAGAGAAGGCAGCAAAAACTCCCTTGGCTTTGAGATAAACCATCCCAAGCCGATCCTTAGCTACACAAACTTTCTCCCTTGAGCCCTCTCTCAAAATGTTTGGAATTCTAGAACTTCTTCCTTGAAAACGGGAAAAGCAAACATGGCAGCGTATGTCTCTTAGAAGCATGTAACCAGAACTTCTCATGATCTGGAGAGTGGGAGGAAAACCTGGCATTGAATGTGCCTGATAACTTCTTTCTGGCAGCAAACATTTATTGAGCTGTTACTACACGCCACCGGCCAGGTCTGAGGAAAGGCAAAAGATAAATAGGAGGGGATTGTGTCCATAGACATACAAGGAGCTTGCTTATAAAATAGTTGGAAACAAAAACAATTTTCTAAGACCCCCATCATCTACCAGGTCAGGTAACCCTGTTAAACAGTCTTACAGGAGACCTTATCAGTCCATGATTGAATTTTAAAATTTCTTTAAGATTTTATGTTACTAGCCGGGCTTGGTGGCTCGGCCTGTAATCCCGCGCCTTTGGGAGGCCGAGGTGAGTGGATTGCCTGAGGCCGTGGGTTCAAGACCCACCTGGGCAGCGAGACCTCAACTCTACAATAAATCAAAAAATCAGCCGGGCGTGGTAGCGCATGCCTGTAATTCCAGCTACTTGCAAGGCTGAGGCAGAAGGATCGCCGGAGCCCACCAGGCGAGGCTGCAGTGGCTGGGAGCAGCCACAGCACTCCAGTCTGGGCGACCGTGTGAGACTCCAACTCCAACTCCAAAAAAAAAAAAAATTTTTATGTTACTGTGGGGATGTGGAATACAAGTAAGGGTTAACTACCCAAGTAGGCTGCATGCAAGTAAAGTTTGGGCCTCCAACTGGCCTTAACGCTCCCTGGTTTCGGACCAGGTACGCTTTGTGTTGTTACATGCCCCTCCCCTTCCTCCCTGGCAGTACCGTGACTGTCACTCCCTTCCTTGTGCTAACGTGACTAGTGTTCAGGGCCCACTTATGAGTGAGAGTGTGTGGTATTCAGTTCTTTGTTTCTGTGACAGATCACTAAATATGATGGTCTCCCAGTCCATCCAAGTTGCTGCAAAATTCATGATTTTCTTCTTCTTTATGGCTGTGTAATACTCCATCGTGTATATGTACCACATTTTCTTTATCCAGTCCACTTTTGATGGGCAGTGGGGTTGGCGCCATGTTTTTGCTATCGTGAACAATACTGCTATAAACATGCGTGTGCAGGGTTAGTTTCTAAGCTCTGTGAGCTCTAGGAGGGAGAGTCTGTGCCTCTTTTGATTATTGTTATAGTCTCAGCCTTTAGTTGACGCATTCTAGAGACCCCTCGAATAGTGAGTGAATGAATGAATGATTGAATGAGCAAACTGTAATTAATACAAGATGGAATTTGATTCATCCATCACAAGTGGAGATTGATGTGAACAGAGGAGGGAGCAGTGCATTCAAGGACCACTTTGCTGATGCTGAAGACAAGGTAGAGATGAGGTGATCATGGCTAGAAGATGGACCCTGGTCATGGACCCTGGGTGCCCGTTTGTCAGAGGCCAAGCTCCCATCCCAGCTCTGAGGGCCCCTGATTTTTTTTTTTTTTGAGTTGGAGTCTCACTCTGTCACCCAGATTGGAGTGCAGTGGCTGCTCCTGGTCACTGCAGCCTCAACCTGCAGGGATCCGGCGATCCTTCTGTCTCAGCCTTCCAAGTAACTGGAACTACAGGCACACACTATCACGCCCAGCTAATTTTTTGATTTATTGTAGAGATGAGGTCTCGCTGCCCAGGCAGGTCTCGAACCCGCGGGCTCAGGCAATCCACTCACTTCAGCCTCCCAAAGGCGCGGGATTACAGGCTGAGCCACTGAGCCCGGCTGGCCCCTGATTTTTAAAAATATTTTTATTATAAAGATGTGGGGTACAATTCAGGGTTAGGTATATAAACATTGATCATGCCGGGACCCTTGTTGATGAGGTGTGGCCGTCCTTCCCCGAGCAGTTTCCCTCAAGTGCCAATCCCACCTCTCCTCCCCTGACAGTCTCCCACTACTGCCAATCGCTTTCTTATAGCATAAGTCCCCTGATTTAAAGTAGAAAGGTTTCGCACTGCGATTTCTAAGAGGCTTTTCTCTGATCTATGGTTTTATGCTGATTTAAATAAAAAGCAATGCCTTCCTTTCTGACTATTGCTTTTCTATTCCTCATGATGGATCAAACCTCCCTTCAGACCTACTAAGCATTTCACATGTATTTTTCAGGAGTTTATCTTCTGTGAATTGCAAAATAGACTCCAATGGTTTTCAAAAATGTATGTCTGAAATTCATGGGAAATCCATTGCTAATTCACATCCAAGGGCTTACTTCCTAGTCTAACCACTTGGCTTTGGCCTATGACCCTCATTCAAATCCACCACCTGCATCCTCCAGGACTCTTTACAAGTCCAAGATAAGGAAGGCTGGCTCTTCGGCACCAGCTGAATGACGATTTTCATTATCAGGAGAGCAGGATGGTAGTTTCAAATGCCAGGGATCCTCAAAACAGGAAGGTTTCTTAGAGATCATTTGGGTCAACCCCTTTAGGAAAAGGTGGCCCAGAGAAAAGAAGTGACCTGTCCAACCACGTTGTTGCATATCACTGACAAGGTGGGGATAAGCGCACTCTAGGAAATATTGGGTGAGTTATTTCAGCTCAAACCTCCAATCTAGGAGCAAATGGAGAATTAAAAAAATTTTTTTGAGTTGGGGTCTCACTCTGTCACTCAGGCTGGAGGCCAGGGGGCATAGTCATGGCTCACTGCAGCCTCGACTTCCTGGGCTCAGGCAATCCTTCCACCTCAGCCTCCCGAGTAGCTGGGACTACAGGCGTGAGCTACCACACCTGGCTAACTCTTTGACTTTTGTAGAGATGAGGTCTCACTAGGCTGGTTTTGAGCTCCTGGGATCAAGCAATCCTCCCACTTCAGCCTCCCAAAGTGCTGAGTTCGCAGGCATGAGCCACCATGCCTGGCCAAGAAACACATAACTACACGATAACACTGCCCTAAGCTTTCCAACTTTACTCAGTGTGAGAATGAATTATGTTGAGTCCAGTCCTACTGGGATATTGAGCCCGCATGATGCAAAGATGTCAGCCAAGCGCCTGGCACTTGACAGAGGCTGAGTAAATGTGACATCCCCCCTGTTCTTTCTCTTTCATGCCTAGCATGCTGAGCTTGGATTGCAATCACAGTGTCGTTTCTCCCTTGTCTATTATGAAAGTTTCCAGGAAAGCCGATTCTGTGACTACCTAAGTCTCCCTCACAGCATCGGTGATAAGAAAGAACACTCCAGAAAGAGTGGTGGGCCTGTGCTGCCAGCCTACGGCCTAACAGAGAGGTGGGTCTCATCTGCAAGATGGTACCACTTCTGTGTGGAACAGATACAAAGTCTCCTCCTCTTCTTGCACTCACTGAGTTGGAAGCTGACTGGAACCACCTCGTTTCCAGTAAAACACACCATGGCCTTCTTAGACCTCGCCAACAACTTGGTGGACTAGACTCAGCAGAAAGAACTGCAGAGAGCTTGGAGGGTTTTCTTGCCGGTGGGAGAAGAACACATGGCTACCACTCCCTGGCTCCAAAGTTTGCACCGTATTCACTCAACTTAGAGCTGCCATTTGGACTCGTTTGTCCGAGACAGCCCTCACTGATGTCTAGTTTCCTGGTATAATTAATTATAGGGGCCCCTTTTCATTTTCTAAACTACAGAGTATCCAACTCAGTCCAGAGCAGATATTTCTCCTGGTAAATTTTTTCTTGAAGCAGACAGTGATCCCAGCTTTGGGGGAAGTTAGCATCAAAACCCAGTCATTAGCATTGCAATTGGAAGTGCATTCTGTCACCATTGGAAAGAGGATGTATCCTCCTTCCTAAAAGATTTGTCCTATTGACTGCCTGCAGGCCTGACGGTCAGTGACTGTGTTAGGCCCTGCATGGTATAGCTTGGAAGAGAATCTTGGCTGAGCCATGGAGATTTTAAGAGGCTCCCAAGGGTTTCCTTCTCAGTGCAGTTAGATGACCACCTCATTTACTGTCTGAAACAGGACAATTTTGAGAATGAAAAGGGGCCCCTATTATTAATTATACCAGGAAACTAGACATCAGCCAGGGCTGTCTCAGACAAAAGAGTCCAAATGGCAGCTTTAAGTTGAGCGAATTCAGTGCAAACTCTGGAGCCAGATGGCTTGGACCCAATTCAAGTTCTGCCACTAGCTGTGTGACCTTGGGAAGTTACTCAACCTCTTTGTGCTTTAGTTTTGTCAGCTATTAAATTGAGCACAAAATAATACAATCTCACGTGGTTGTGCTGAGGATTCTGTGAGTAAACAAATACCAGCAAAGTGCCCAGTGTGGAACAAGTGCTCTGTGATTGTTTGCTATTATTTTTATTATGGAAGAAGGGAAGCATATATTTTTCAAGCTTCCATAATGGGGCTGGCATTCAACTTGGTGATACAGGTTCACTTTGATAATCTTCACTATAACCCTACATTGTAGCTATTTCTGATCCAATTTTAGAGGTGGGGAAACTGAGACTCTGATAAGTAACTTGTCTCATGTCACATAGTTAGTCTGTCCTCTGAGCACCATCACATTTGTCTTCAAAGCCCAGGTTTGGTCTGGGCTTATCATTTTGTACCAACAGAGGAAGTGCTTCCTTGTCCCGGCTCTGCCTCAGTGGCACGTGGAATAGCTCATGAGCTCTTCCTACACCGAGTACAGGAAGTCCCCTTCATACGAACCTTCCAATTGTAAACTTTCAAGGTTCATGCGAGCGTGTATTTCTCTAGCGTGTAGATAGGACTCAGTCCAGCAAGGAACCGGATCCTGCACCATCAACGTCAAATTGCACCTTGCCCTCCGTCTCCTACGGCTGACCATCTCCCACCTCCTCTCCCTCTTCCGGTCAGTAACTCTTTATGCCTGTTCACTGGACACCGGCCCTTGTGTGCCAGCTGTTGTACTATACTAATGTACTTTTCAAGGTACTGCCCTGTAATATTAAACATGTGTTTTTTATTTTTAAAAATGTATTATTGGTGTGAAAAGTATTATAAACTTATTACAGAACGGTACTCTATAGTTGATTGTATTAGTTGGGTGCCTAGGCTAACTTTGTTGGACTTACTAACAAATTGTACTTACTTGGAATGGAATTTGTTCATATGTAGGCGACTTACTGTGTTTCCTTGGGTCTTCAAGCCTTTGCCTGTCTTGTTCCCTCTGCCTGGAAAGCCTTTTGTCCTCTCCATTAGCTGTTGGCCTCCATTTCACTTCCAGTTCTAGCCCAAGCTAATCCGTCTAAGACCCATCTCCCTCTTTTCTAGCCTGGATTAGGTGCTCCTCTGTGGTTCCACTTGAATCCCCCTATCCCTCCATTAACACTCTACATAATTAGCTATCAAGTGTCTCCCTTACTAGACGTAAGTTCTTTGCTTCCATTTCCCAGTACCTGGGCATAGCAGGTACTCGAAACATATGTGTCGATTGGGTGGAACTGTGGATGATTACAGAGATATATTTGGAAAGGGAGAGAGTCTAGTGATGTTGAACATTGCACGGATTCAGGCTTTGTAGCAACACAAACACATGGGGGAGATGGATATAAGAAGGGGACTTGAAGAGTTTGATGGTTTTCAGTCCAGCGGAGCCCTGCTGGGTGATTGGAAGGTGGGGGAGGAGGGGCCTTGAGGATGGCGAGGAGGCTCCTGAAATAATCTTGGTTGAGATGACCAGGGCTTGGATGGCAGGAAGGGGGCCAGAAGATTTAGGATGAGAGCTGAGACTAAGAGAAAATGGATAAGGGTCAAGAGGAGACTCATACCGTTCCTCTGAACCCTCATGAGATTGCAATCAAGCTACTGGTCAGGGCTACAGTCTCTGAAGGTTTGAGTGGAACTGAAGGGTTAGCTTCCAAGCTCACTCGCCCTGTGACTGTTGGCAGGAGGCTCCAGTTCCTCATCACGTAGACCTTTCCAAGGGCCTGCCCATAGCATGGCTTCCTTCAAAGCAAGTGATGAGAAAGAGATAGAGAGAGAGCACACATATGCCTCAATGTTTTCATAACTTAATCTTGGAAGGGACATCCAATTACTTCGACTGTATTCTATTCTCTAGAAGCAAATCATCGGCTTCCGGGCAAGATAGCAACGGAACAGGTCAGACGGGAGAGTCTCTGCAAAAGCGAGTATCCATAAAGCCTCTTGGCATGAGTGGGTGTGTCCCAGTGGGTGAGTGAAAGTCCATCTGAGAGGAGACTTGGGTTCATGCACTCAGAGGTGACTGCAACCCACCACTGTCCTGAGATTGGAGACTGGGCATGAAGGATCATCTGCTGTTCTTGGGGCTCTCTTGAGAGGGGGCAGAAGAGAACACTTGCCCCTCACCACCTGGCACCTGGCCTATGCCATCACCTGGAGTAGCAGACTAGGTACAAGCAGGAGGAACCGTGGAGAAGGCAGGTCATGGAAATCTGAAATAGAGCTCTGGCGCCAGTGATGAGACATCCACGGACACCATTTTCTCACTCCCGGGATGGGGCAGAGACTTGCATTGCCCCACCCAGCTCCGCCCAGCCTCCATCTTGGGACCCAGAGACTATTTTCTTATCAGACTAGAGAGACAGATGCCCCTTCCCCACACTGGAATAGGCACAGGCATGTCAAATCTTAGTGGAAGATGTGACGGTAGCAGCAGCAAGCAAGGTGAGTCCAGATCTGATCCATTTTCCTTCCACAGTAGTCCATGGGACATCAGACCCATGCTGAGAGCAGCCCTATCAGCCTGTGCTGAGAGTGGAGGGGAGGGGCAGGTGACCAGAGTTGCTCCCTAAGGTAGAGGCCTGAAAGGAACCTGGAGCTACAGAAACGGCCACAGAGGTTTTTTTTTCTTTTTTCTTCTTGTTTGTTTTTTGTTTTAGTTTTAGCTTTTTTTCTCCTCTCTATTTTTGTTTCTGTTTCTGTACTTGCTTTGTTTCTGTTATTTTAATTTTTTTTTTAGGTTTTCTATTCATGTATGGGCATTTTTGAGGGAGAGTACACCAACAAGGGGCTTTTTGTTTGTTTTCTTGTATGATTGTCTGTATGTTTTGTCTTGTCTGTCTTTGTTTGTCTCTCTGTTTATTCATTAGTTTGTATGCCTATTTTCCCTCTTCTTCTTTTCTCTCTCAACCTCCCTTTCAGCTTCCTCTTTCCTTTTTCTATTCTTTTTCCTTTTCTTATCTCATTTTGCTTTCAGGGGACAAACAGATACTCCCACTGCATGGACGGATTGTAAGGCAGTGGGAAGTGGGTTCCAGGAGGCCCTCACATCTATCAATGGATACCAGGAGCTGCAGATAGCTTCTGAATCACAGTTCTCTACTTAATTAAATCTCAAAACTGCAAAAAACACAGGCCTCCATCCCTAATCCAGCTTCAGAATTGAACAAAACCAGAGGATCTACATAAGGAAGAATAGTAGTTTGAGCAAACAAAAATAAAAGCTATCCTTCCATCACTGAACGACAGAATTAAAGAAGAGGTAAAAAAAGAGGGAGGAAAACCCACACAAATGAAGAAAAATCAAAGGAAGAATATGAGTCTCACACAGACCCCTGTGAGGTCAGCCACTGAGAATACAGACTTTACAACGCAAACAATGAAGAGACCCCAGAATGACTGGTCTCAAACCACAAACCCAGATATCAAGATATTAATAGAATAAATGGAAATGAGGAGAGACAAGAGGAAAGAATGAAGGAGTTGCTAACCGAGATAACAGCATTAAAGAATACAGTGAATGAAATACACAACAAACAGATAAGCATGGAAAGCAGAACTAACCAAGCAGAAGAAAGAATCTCAGAGCTTGAGGTCCAAAATATGGAAGTAACCCAAACTGTTAAAAACATAGGAAAGAAGCTTAAAAAGAGAACAAAACCTCCAAGAGATGAGCAATTATTTCAAGAGACCGAATCTGAGATTAATTGGAATCCTTGAGGCAGATAGAGAGACAGAGACCACCCTGGAACAAACATTCCATGAAATTATCCAAGAAAACTTCCCTCATCTCATCAGTGATGTGACCATTCAAACACAAGAGATTCAGGGAACCCCTGCAAGACAACAAATGAGAAGACCAACTCCTAGACACACAAAGTAGGTGTAAAAAAAATTCCTAAAGGCAGCAAGAGAGAAAGGTCAGACTACATACCGGGAAAGGTCAATTAGAAAAGCAACAGACTTATCAACAGAAGCACCTCAGGCTAGGAGAGCTTGGAGCCCAATCTTCAAAGTTCTCAAAGATAAACAATTCCAAGAATTACCTACCCAATTAAGCTAAGATTCATCAGTGATGGAGAATTAAAATCCTTCCCACACATTCAATCTCGAAGAGTTTACACTGCCTCCAGACCAGCTCTACAAGAAACACTTAAGAAAGTATTAAACACAGAAGACAGGAAAAAGAGAAGGTCAACGCCCTTCCCAACAATGCAGGAAAAAGATTGAAGTCAAGTCCAGTTCACACTCAAAGCGAAGGAATCAAGTTTTGCTTCTTGAGAAGTATCAAAGAATTTGTAAGCCTATTTTTAAAAACCATTGAAATCTAGATAACATATTGCAGACATATAGAATCTCTAGTTTATACTCTTTTTAATCACTCATGATGTAAGTAATATATAAATACCTTTTCCACATTAAAAAAGTCAAAACATTATTTATGTTCAGACTCTTTGATCTCTCCACAATTCTTGTCAACTAAAAACCTCTGATCTGATCAGTGCTATGTTACCACTGCACATCTTTCTGGGTGTTTCACTATGTGTTTTATACTCAGAGAATATTCCACATTTTTGTACATGTGCATTTGTACACATAGTATCATACTGCATGAGTATTCTTTACCTTATCTTCACTCAACAGTATACTTTGAGTTAACCTTTTTCATTTAAACTAGTTCAAAGTATTCCAGGGTACAGATGGACCAAAATCTGTTTAACTAGTCTCTGTTGCTGGACTTATAGCTTGTTTCTAGTTCTTGATATGACAAATGCTGAGCCATGCATAGAAGTCTTCTTCTGTGCCAGAAATTCTCTAGGGCAGATACAAAAAAGCAGAGTTGCTGGGTCAAATTTCATCATTAAGGCAATGAATATGCCTAAAAGGGAACCCAAAGAGCAAATTCAGCTTCATTCACCTTTTATTTTCCAGAAAAATCATCATTTTTTCTATCTTTCCTCAGGTTCTCCTGGCCAGCTCTGTAATACACAGGTCCAAGACCTCCATGAAGTATGAACTGATAAATAATTAATCTGAATCACAGCCTGGAGGATAGAAGGTGGATTGTGGTGAGTGGACCTTGGCCATCCCTCCCTCGAGGTTTCCGCCTCCTGGTGCTCCTGCCTTTGTGTAATCCTGCCCTCTAAGTGTGGACAGGAACCCGACTTGTTTCAAATTGATAGAACATGGCAAAGGGAATGGGAGGTCACGCCATGATCATGTTACGTTGACCAAGACTCCAGCTCCCTAGCAGACTGAGTCTAGTCTCTCTTTTCTTGCTGGCTTTGAGGAAGCAAACTGCCAGGGACCCAGCTAAAAGAAATCAAATGATGCCAACAATCACATAAGCAGGGAAGTGAATTCTTTCCCAGTGGAATCTCTGAGGAGAACTTAGCCCCGGCTGGCACAGTGACTGCCGCCTTGTGAAACTGTTGGCAGAAGACCTCCTGCCCCACAGAGATTGAGAGACAATAAGCCATCAAGTTTGAGGTCATTTGTGATGCAGTGTGGATAGCGGACACACATGGTCCTACTGATGGTTCCTTTTTTTCTATTAATAAATACCTTTCTATTTTTGAGCTTTCCTAAGTCACACATTTGATTTTACATAATTGATAGTAGGACTAATCAGCTATTGCTGCTTAAAGAATACCTCCCAAACCGAAGGGGCAGACTGTCTTCGTCTGTTTTCTGTTGCTATCTCTGAATATCTGAGACTGGGTAATTTATAAAGAAAAGACATGTATTTCTGACAGGTCTGGAGTTTGGGAAGTCTAAGGTTGAAGGATCACATCTGGTGAGGGCCTTTCTGCTGGTGGGGACTCTCTGCAGAGTCCTGAGGTGGTGTAGGGTATGACATATCCAGAGGGGCCCACTAAGAGCCAAATTATCTTTGATGATAGATGCACTCCTGTGATAACTAACCAACTTCAGTGGTAACCCATCATTCTATCAATCCATGAATGGTTTAATCTATTCATAAGGGCAGAGCCAATGACCCCTTAAAAGGTCTCTTAATAATGTTATTTTGGAGACTAATTTCAACATTAGTTTTGGAGGGTACAAACATTCAAAGCATATCATGTACCATAATAATTTCCCGCTTGTGCATCTATAGGTCAACCAGGATTGACTAATCTAGGCTAGGCTCTATTGCATTTGGTTGCAAGCACCATGTTTTTTGGTTTTCTTTTTTTCCTTCCTTCTTTCTTTCTTTTTTTAAATTTCAATAGCTTTGGGGATACAAACAGTTTTTGTTCTGGGCTTTAAGAGTACACACCATCCCCACTTGTGTACATTGTACCCAATAGGTGATTTTTTTTGAAAGTAGGATATATTAGGAGGATAGAAAAGCTCTTACAGTGGGAGGGGACCTGAAGGAGGTTGCCCAGGTGATTTTTTTTTTTTGTTCCTCCACTCCTTCCCACCTCATCCTTCTGGGTCTCCAGTGTCCATTATACCATTCTCTATGTCTTTGTGGATCCTTGGTTTAGCTCCCATTTGTAAGTGAGAATATGCGATATTTTGTTTTCTGTTTCTGAGTTATTTCCCTTGGGATAATGTTCTCCAATTCTATCCAAGTTGCTGCAAAAGACATTATTTCATTCTTTTTGATAGCTGAATAGTATTCCATAGTGTGTGTGTGTGTGTGTGTGTGTGTGTGTGTGTGTGTGTGTATTCCACTGATCAGTTGATAGACATTTAGACTGATTCCACTTTCTTGCAATTGTGAATTGTGCTGTGATGAACATGCAAGTGCAGACGTCTTTTTAATATAATGACCTCTGTTCCTTAGGGTAGATACCTTGTAGTGGGATTGCTGGATCAAATGGTAGGTCTACTTTTAGTTATTTGAGATATTGCCATATCAATTTCCATAGAGGTTGTAATAATTTACACTCCCACCAATAGTGTATAAGTGTTCCCCTTTCTCTGCATCTGTGCCTGAATCTATTGATTTTTTTTGAGTTGGAGTCTCACTCTGTCGCCCAGACTGGTGCAGTGGCCTCTCCCGGCCACCGCAGCCTCGATCTGCTGGGCTCTGGTGATCCTTTCGCCTCAGCCTTCCAAGTAGCTGAAACTACAGGTGCGCGCTATCACGCCTGGCTAATTTTTTGATTTATTGTTGAGATGAGGTCTTGCCAAGTTGCCCAGGTGGGTCTCGAACCCGCGGGCTCAGACAATCCACTCACTTCAGCCTCTCAAGGTGCGGGATTACAGGCTGAGCCACCGAGCCCGGCTGATTTTAGATTTTTTAATAATGACCATTCTGATTGGCGTAAGATGGTATCTCACTGTGGTTTTAATTTGTATTTCTCTGATGATGAGTGATGCTGTATTTTTTCATATGACTGTTGGTCATTTATATAATCTTCTTTTGAGAGGTGTCTGTTCATGTCGTTTGCCCACTTTTTAATGGTGTTATTTGCTTCTTCTTGCTGATTTGTTTGAGCTCTCTGTAGATTCTGTATATTATTCCTTTGTCAGATGTATAGTTTTCAAATATTTTCTTTCATTCTGTAGGTTGCCTGTTTGCTCCGTTGATTATTGTTTTTGCTGTGCAGAAGCTTTTTGAGTTTAATCCCATTTGTTTATTTGAGCTGCATTTGCTTTTGGGGTTTTAGCCATAAACTCTTTGCCTCGGCCAATGTCTAGAAGAGTTTTTTTTTCTAGGTTTTCCTCTAGAATTTTTATGGTTTCAGGTCTGACAGTTAAGTCTTTAATCTGTCTTGAGCTAATTTTTGTATACGGGGGGAGATAGGAATCAAGTTTCATTTTTCTGCATGTAGCTATCCAATTTTCCCAGCATCATTTGTTAAATAGAGTGTCCTTTCCCCAGTGTATGTTTTTGTCTTCTTTGTCAAAGATCAGTCTGTTGCAGGTATTTGAGTTTATTTCTGGATTCTCTACTCTGTTCCATTGGTCATGTGTCTGCTCTTGTACCAATACCATGCTATATTGGTTACTACAGCCTTGTAGTATAATTTGAAGTCAGGTAATGTAATGCCTCCAGTTTTGTTCTTTGTGCTTAGGAGAGCTTTGGCTATTCTGGCTCTTGTTTGGTTTCATATAAGTTTTAGGATTTGTTTTTAATTTGGGGAAAAATGACATTGGTAGTTTGATAAGAATGAATTTGAATTTGTAGATTACTTTGAGTAATATGATCATTTTAACAATGTTGATTCTTCCCATCCATGGGCATGGGATTTTTCTTCATTTGTTTGTGTCCTCTATAATTTCTTTCATCAGAGGTTTGTAGTTCTCCTTGTAGAGATCTTTTACCTTCTTGGTTAAATATATTCCTAGGTATATTAGCTTTCTGGCTGCTATTGTAAATGGAATTGAATTCTTGATTTGATTCTCAGCTTGGTCGCTATTGGTGTACGGCAGTGCTACTGATTTGTATGTGTTGATTTTGTATCTTGAAACTTTATCAAATTTGTTTATCAAGCCCAGGAATCTTTTGGAGGAGTCTTTAGGCTTCTCTAGGTATAAGATCATATCATCGGCATACAGAGATAGTTTGATTTTTTCTTTTCTAATTTGGATACCTTTTATTTCCTTTTCTTGCCTGATTGCTCTGGCTAGGCCTTGTGCAAGCTCCATGTTGAATGTGCATCTGTTCCATAAGTCTCTCTTCCTTGGGCCAGAGCACAACTGAGGCATACTCTTTTCACAATGTACAACACAGCAAGCCCAACTTTGAGAGCATTCTGCTTGAGTCAAGAGTGTTAACATCTCATTGGCTAAAACAAGTCACATGACAAGCCTAAAACCAAGGGGCAGAAAATACACTTCTTAGAGCCCAAGGCCATTGTATGTATAGTGGGGATGGGTTGGAGGAAGTACTGGGAGCAGTAAGTCAATCTCCCATTGAAAAAAGCATTGGATCGGGAGTCTAAACATCTGGGTTCTAATCCTTCCCTCCAACACAATCTTTAACAAATCAATTTATCTCTTCTGTCCCTAGTTTTCGCGTCAGAAATATGGGAGGTTGTACTCAATTTACTTCAGCCTTGAAAATAATAATTGAATATCTTTTCTGAGCAAGAGACTACTTGGTGTGGTAAAAAAAAAAAAATGAGTACGAACTTGTTATCAAGACAAAGGATTTGTGGATATAAACAGAAACCACATAACTGAGAACAAACTGAAGCCATTTATCTAGAGCTTGCTGTAGCAGGAGAGTCAGCCACCATCACTTGTATTTGGTAGCGACTTGAAGACAGGCAGAAAAGTGGGAATGTTTTATAATAAAAAAAGGGAAAGTGTCAGGGATGATTTGATGGTGGTTGTTGGCATGGGGAATTTGGAGGCAGGCTAGAAACAGGGCAATCTTATGTGATTGGTTTGAAGAACACATTTGACTCTCTTTGGTTGATCCTGATTTGGAAGCAGAAGCAAAAATTAAGGAAGCTGGCAGTTGAAGACCAACTCCTGACCATTCTGGCCCAATTGCTGCAGAGGTTTTGGTTCAGAGTTCTGTTGTTATAAAAGGTCTGATCATCAGCTTTTTCATATACTTAGTCTCTCACTCTCTTTTAGACAGTGTGTTACTTTCCTGTGGCTGCTGTGACAAATTACCAGAAACTTGAGGGTTTAAACACATTGGTTCTTTCAGAATTCTGGTGGTCAGAAGTCCAAAGTGAGTTTCACTGGGTTGAAATTGAGGTGTGTGTAGGGTCATACTCCTTCTGAAGGCTCAGAGAAGAATCAATGATTTGCTTCTTTCAGTCACAAGTAGGCCTCTGGTGCCATTATTATTATTTCTCTTACTGTGACCGCATAAGGATACTTGTGATGGAATTTAGGGCCAGTTTTATTCTCTTTGGGCTTCTAGAACTGAATATCATAAAGTGAAGTGCATAAAGTGCATACCTTAACCAGCAGATGTTTATCTCTCACAGTTCTGAAGATGAGAAGTCCAAGTTCAGAGTGTCAGCATGGTCAGACTCTTGGTGAGGGCTCTATTTTTTGGTTTGTGGATGGCTACCTTCTCGTCATGTTCTCACATGGCAGAGAGAGTGAGAGCTCTGGTGTCTTCCTCTTCTTATAAAGACACTAATCCCAGCATACAGGCACCATTCATATGACCTCAACTAAATCTAATTACCTCCCAAAGGCCCTACCTCCAAATACCACCACACTGAGGGGATGAACTTTGAGGGGATACAAGCATTCAGTCCATAGAAGAGTCATCAGATAATCCAGGATAATCTCCTTATTTCAAGTCTTTAATTTATTCACATCTGCAGAAACTTTACTATGTAAGGCAACATTCATGGATTCCAGAGATTATGACAAGGACATATCTTCGGGAGCCATTGTCAGCTTGCCATAGTGTCCTTAAGCCCTAGTCCAATTATTTTTTTTTTTTTGAGTTGGAGTCTCACTCCTTCGCCCAGGCTGGAGTGCCGTGGCACACTCACGGCCACACCAGTGTCGACCTGCTGGGCTCCGGCGATCCTTCCATCTCAGCCTTCTAAGTAACCAGAACTACAGGCATGTGCTACCATGCCCAGTTAATTTTTGATTTATTGTAGAGACGAGGTCTCGCCAATTTGCTCGGGCTGGTCTTGAATCTGTGGCCTCAGGCAATCCACTAGCCTTGGCCTCCCAAAATGCTGGGATTATAGGCTGAGCCACCGAGTTTGACAGTCCAATGATTCTTAAACGTGGTTCTTGGGCTAGCAGCGTCAGCATCACCTGGAAGCTTGTTAGAAATGCAGATTCCTGGAAGCCCCAGACCTGCTTAAGGGGAATACCAGGGGTGGGACCCAGCAATCTGTTTTAACAAAACTTCAAGTGGTTCTGATGCATGATGCAGTTTAATAACCATTGCTCTACTCGTGTTCGTACCCTGGAATGTTTTGTTTAGAAGAAACAGTATCTTGATTGATTAACAAGGTCTGTCACAGCAGGAGAGAGACAGTGGTGCCACTAGACCTACCTTAGCCTCTAGCTCTCTGGAGTAATTTGTGATGAAACACACACACTTAACGTCACATTTTCCTTATGGGAGAGACACTGAAATTGTTCTTGGTTTGTAGTATTTTATGTTGTGTTGGTATTCTTTATAATTTTAGGAGTGGTCTTATTTTTATGTTAACCACAAATATCTACATGAATGAAACAAAGCAAAACAAAATAACAAAAAGAACTTACTTTTTTTTTTTTTTTTTTTAGAGTCAAAGCTGCAAATGGCTGCGTGTTGATGGAAAGCTCTTTATTTTTATTTGGCAACCAGACCTGGAGGGCTGGGTTTGAGTTTGTTCCCCTCCCAGGAGGCTACCCCAGAGCCCTGCTCCATACCCACGGAGGACTCTGTGGTTACTTTTCATAAGCTGCCATAATTTTCAAAGCCCAAAGGGCTCATAATCAGATTTGGGAAAGCTGCTTTATTTGTAAGCATCCGAGTCTGCCTTTCAGGAGGTTTTTCCCTGAAGGGAGCAATGACTGACAGCAAAGACATCCTTTTTTCCCCCCACTTGGGGATAATCCTTTGTTTAGCAGGTCTTTATTGTTGCAGAGGAAGTTTACTTAGCTTCTGATCCCATTGGACTGATTCAGCAACTACCCCAAAAGCCCCCACCCTGACCCAACACCTCCACACAGACAGCAGACTTCTGAGATGGGGTGGAAAGCTAGGGAAGACACGATGACATAAATTTATGTTTTCAGGCAGATCTTTTTCTCTTCAGGCTTATGGATTTTGTCCTTCCACCTGCAAACTCAGTATCACACAAGTGGGGACAGTGTTCAGCTGTGTCCTAGTATAAGGAATCTTCCTGCAAGGGTAACAGACCGGAGAGAGCTTCATCGGCTCTCTGTATTCTCACCACCACTTCTCTGCCTCAAGAAAAGCCCACATATCTAAAATACAGATTCTAGATCACACTCGTTTTCTTCATATTAATTAAGTGAATCTTTAATAAGCTTCCTCTTCTGGATCATTTTCATGTTCATAGCATGTTCTTACTTAGACTTCTTCAGGGAAAAATTTCCCGTCTGGTCAGGTTAAGACCCACTGAATCCTACTGTTTAACTATTGTTTTAATTCTTAACTGTTAACCACTTCTTCAGTTTCCAATGTCAGGTTCCTTGATCCTTGCAAAGTAGCACGCTTTCACAAAAGACAAAATTGTGTGGACTCACTATTGATATTTTATTTTATTTCTTGAGTCAGGGTCTCACTCTGTTGCCCAGGCTAGAGTGCAGTGGTGTGATCATGGCTCACTGCAGCCTCAACCTCCTGAGTTCAGGCAGTCCTTCTACCTCAGCCTTCTGAGTAGCTGGAACTAAAGGAACATGCTGGCATGCCTGGTTGATCTTTTAATTTTTTTGTAGAGACAAGGTCTCATTGTGTGGCTGGTCTTGAACTCCTGGGCTCAAGCAATCCTCTCACCTTGGCCTACCGAAATGCTGGGGTTACAGGCATAAACCACCATGTCGTGTTGATATTTTATAAGAAAATGATGATATTAATTGTAGTTAGCATTTCATGAGCACACACATTATATCTCATACTCCTCAAAAAGAGTTTTCCACATAGAAATTCACTTAGTTTTTTGACAATTCTATCTAGTTAGTAGGATTATAAGCTACAATTTAAATATGAGAATACTAAGACTCAGAGAGGCTAAGTAACTTGCTCAGGATCACACAGATTATCTCATTTTTCCAATTATGTTTAGCAGTCTACGCTAAGCTTACCATAGTCTTTTGTTCAGTCAAAAGGGTCTTGCTTCCAGAGACTGTTTAGAATAGGCGATCAATCTTTGGTCATGAAAGAAAGCTTTTTCACTGTGAGGTTTATTGCTAACTAGACTGTGAGTCTTGAACCCTGGGCCTTGGCCTTGTTAAATACCAAACTACAAATAGCTGAATTAACTGACCAGCCAAGGATCACATAGTTGCAAAAGGGAAAACAAACTATCTTTACCCCCAACTAGTAGGAATTTCATCAACCAAATCTTTTTTTTTATGGCTCCAGAACTCTCATAATATTTTTTCCTGATGAGTATAGTTCCGCCAAATCCTTCCCTTGCTATCATTCTGGGGAGAGACCCCTTTTACCTGTGCAGTTCTGCTCTGGTGACTTCTCAGGTGCCACTCATGTTGTTTTATTTGCATATGTCTCTGGAACTTGCTTCTGCAAAAGAGGCAAATGTCTTAAACATTGATGGATTTTTTTCATAAAATGCTTTTATTTAGGTTTTTAGAGTCTTAGAGATTCAACCCACAAACCAAATACAGGATAATTTTTATTTCAAACGAATTTTTAGACTTGAAGGTTGTTTAATTTTAATTTTGAGAGGAAAAAAATTTATCATATTCAAGTTATTCGAGTAACTTTATACCAGCTATCATTAAGGATTATTGTTGGATGTTAAACTGTGATTTGTTCTTTCTTTTCTGCCTTGAAATCCAAATGTCTCATAGAGAGGAGTATGACTCATCTTCCCTTGAGGAAAGTATTTTGACTTTTTTCTTTTTTTTCCCTCTAACTCACCTTGCAGATGTTGATAGAATCCTAGGCAGTACTGAGCCTCTGGGATCACACTCTCCATATGCTGTAATTCTAGATGAGCAAATGCTGTTGCATTATGTCATTGTTCAACATATTTCTGGCTACAGGAAGGAAACCAGGGAAAATGCATAATAATTTCCTGTTCAGAGGATATTCCCGGATTTGGGATATAGTCAACAGGTGTGGGGACATCTGTGGCTATCCAGCAGTGCTTTTCTGAATAGCGCTTTATAAACATAATTAATTCCATTTCCAACTGATTTGACTGTATCGATGAGATAAAGTTAATCACAGAAATAAACTACTGAAGACAACTAATTGCTTTTGGTGAATCCTGTAACCAGAAAGTCTTTTTCTTGAGAAAATACTTATGGAACTAGCAATTTATAAAGCATCCAGAAAATTATTATTTTGGGGATCAATTTCTTAAGTTTTATGGATATATTAGGTGTACTTTTGAAAATTCTTGTTAATGTTTAAGTAGACAGAGCTTATTGCTTTTATTCTCTAGGTATATTGGGAACATCATAAATTTCTGCAATAGACTGTTCTTGAATTAAATTGATAAGAGGCCATTGTTTTGGTCTGAGCTCCTACACTAGGTCCCGATAGACCAGACCAAAATGGAGACATTTTAAGTTAAAGCTCCATACCACCAAACTGAAACTAAGTTGTTTATCCGACCCTTATAGAAATCAGGAAAGAGAGAGAGAGGTAATAGCCGAGTCCCCAAATTGAGTAGTTTGAGTTGGCATAATACAGACCACTCTACTTTAACCTCTACAAGGAAGCTAACTTTGAAATGACCAGTTTGCTTTCTGTTTCTTTTTTCTATCTTCTGCAGTCTTTTTGTCTGTATATACTCCCTGCCCACTCTTCTTGGTTCTGAGGGCTGCCTGACTTGAGAATCGTTCTTTGCTCAAATAAACTTGTTAAATTTATCTTGCCCGAGTTTTTCTTTTATCACTGTTTATGAAAAGTAGGACATGACTTAGAGTCGATGTCACAAGGGACCTCAACTTGAAGGTGGGAACCACCAGACAATGAGTTGTATTTTGCTTTAACTTTTTTTGGGAGGGGAGGGGAGACAGCTAATTGCTAAGTTGTTTTGAGTAAAATATACTTCCATAAGGAATAGAAATAAAAATCACTTTAATTCCAGCAGTCAGTTTTCTTTCATACCTGTTGTCCAGAATGAGCAAATTTGGACCTAGCGAGGAATTATGAACGTTAGATTTGAATGCCATATCCATAGCTTGACAAGTCTGTGTGTTTTGGTGTGAGCAGACCACTTGTCAGTCATAATGCTGCCTTGCGTCCATCCTAGCAGTTGCTGTTTTTCTTCTCTCCCAATATACACATGCTAGCTTTTCAATTAGAACTTGAGTCATCTCTAGAAAGTTACCAAAATAAACTCACGATCAATGAGCTCATAGGAAAATATCGCCCAGGTGTTCCAGCAAGTAGGGGTCATGATCTTTAGCCTTCTGTCCTACTTATCCTTTCTACAATTCTCAAGAAAGGCTTCTCTAAATGAAGCTATTCCCTTTAAGTGTCCTTAGGAATTTGTACAGACTGAAACTGCCTGAAGCCACAGGGTTTACTGAAATGCTTTATAAAATAGCCATTTCAAAGGGCAGGAAAGGGAGACCTCCTTCAAAACGGCCCAACAGTTCCTTGGTTTACAATAGGCACTAGATAGATATTTTAGGGTTCCTAGATGCTCAGTAGTTGGGCTCAGTTGAAATATCTAGAGACAGATGCTTCTAATTATGTTTGTACGTGTGAAGGGAGTCAGCCCTATCCATTAAAAACATTTGATATATATGAAAGCATGTATCTCTGGATATTCATTGAATTTATGTGTAAAGTATATACACGTCTTCTTGTACCAACATATAATGTATATTAAAACACCTATAGAAATAGAAAGTTTAGAAGATGAAATGAAGAGTAAAAACAAATAGAAGTTCTAATATTTTCTTACCATATTCCATTGTGTACTCTTGGGAGTTGCTGGCTCCACTTTGGATCCATTGCTCCAGAGAACGCAGTGAAATTAATTGCTCTTGTATACCCTCCTGTCTAGTTAGGGAGGATAAAACTGACCCTCCTGTATGTGGAACTGAGGGAATGTGGAACAGGATGTAGACACCCAGGGCTTTTTTTTCTTTATTTCAACCGTTTTAGGGGGTACACATGGTTTTTGGCTATTTGATTGCATTGGATAGTAGAAAAGAAGTTTAAGCTTTAAATGAACCTACCACCCCCGCGTGTGCACATTGTGCTGAACAGGTCAATTTTTTTTCTTTTTTTGTCCTTCTACTACTTCCTCCTTTCTGAGTCTCCAGTGTCCATTATTTCATTCTCTAGGTCTTCGCAGATCCCTAGTTTAGCTCTCACTCATAAGTGAGAAAAGCAGTGTTTGGTTTTCTGTTCCTGCAATAGTTCACTTAGGATGATGTTCTCCAATTCCATCCACGTTGCTGCAAAAGACATTATTTCATTCTTTTTGACAGATGAATGGTATTCCATGGTGTATTCATTATCCACTAATCAGTTGATGGACTTTAGGTGAATTCCACATCTTTGCAATTGGGAATTGTGCTGTGATGATCATGCGAGCGCAGATTTTTAAAAAATATAATGACCTCTGCTCCTTAGGATAGATACCTAGTAGTGAGATTGCTGGATCAAATGGTAGGTCTACTTTTAGTTCTTTGAGAAATGTCCATACCAATTTCCATAGAGGCTGTACAAATTTTAATTTCCATGAACAGGGTGAAAGTGTTCCCTTTTCACTGTATCGGTGCCAGTATCTATTGTTTTTTTATTTTTTGATAATAGCCATTTGAACTGGTATAAGGTGGTATCTCATTGTAGTTTCAATTTATATTTCTCTGACAATTAGTGATGTTGACCTTTTTTTTTTTTTTTTTTTGAGTTGGAGTCTCACTCTGTCACCCAGACTGGAGTTCAGTGGCTGCTCCCGGCCACCACAGCCTCGACCTGCTGAGCTCCGGCGATCCTTCCGCCTCAGCCTTCCAAGTAGCTGGAACTACAGGCGCACACTACCACACCCGACAAGTTTTTTGATTTATTGTAGAGATGAGGTCTTGCCAAGTTGCCCAGGCGGGTCTCGAACCCGTGGGCTCAGGCAATTTACTCACCTCAGCCTCCCAAGGCGCGGGATTACAGGCTGAGCCACCGAGCCCGGCTTGAACATTTTTTCATATGTTTTGTTGGCCATTTGTATATCTTCTTTTGAAAGATGGTCTGTTCCTGTCACTTGCCCACTTTTTAATAGGGTCATTTGCTTTTTTTTGCTGATTTATTTGAGTTCTTTGTAGAGTCTGGATATTAGTCCTTTGTCAGAAGTACAGTTTGTAAATATCTTCTGTCATTCTGTAGGTTGTCTGTTTGCTCTGTTGATTATTTCCTTTGCGGTGCAGAAGCTTTTTTAGTTTAATTAAGTCCCACTTATTTATTTTTGTTTTAGTTGCATTTGCTTTCGGGGTTTTAAGTGGTGTTGATAAGTTCTTTAAGTGATGTCCATAAGTTCTTTGTGTAGGTCAATGTTCAGAAGAATATTTTCTAGGTTTTCTTCTAGGATTTTTATGATTTCAGGCCCAATATTTAAGTCTTTAATCCCTCTTGAGTTAATTTTTGTATATGGGGAGAGGTAGATTTCAAGTTTTATTTTTCTGCATGTAGCTATCCAATTTTCCCAGCATCATTTGTTGAATAGGGTGTCTTTCCCCCAGTGTATGTTTTTGTCTGCTTTGTCAAAGATCAATTGGTTGTAGGTATTTGAGTTTATTTCTGTATTCTTTATTCTGTTCCATTGGTCCATGTGTCTGCTCTTGTAGCAGTACAATGCTGCTTTGGTTACTACAGCCTGGCTTATAGTTTGAAGTCCGGTAATGTGATATCTCCAGCTTTGTTCTTTTTGCTTAGGATTGCTTTGGTTATTCTGACTCTTTTTTGATTCCATATGAATTTTAGGATTTTTTTTTAAATTCTGGGAAAAATGACATTGGTAATTTGATAGAGATTGTTTTGAATTTGTAGATTGCTTGAGGTAATGTGGTTATTTTAACATTGCTGATTCTTCTAATCCATGAGCATGGGATGCTTCTCCATTTATTTGAGTCCTCTATAATTTCTTTCATCAGGGTACACAGGGCACTTATCTGGCTTTGTATGTGGTTCAGAACCACCACTTCATTTCTTTTGAATTTTGTTTTGTCAAGTGAAAATGAGAGTTGAATTTACTTGGAAGTTCTTTGCAATTCTAACAATCTATTATTTTGGAGAGCTGAATTTTGGGGCCTTGGGCAAAATGTCTGAGAGAAAGAGACTGGAGAAGGTGGTGTAGAGGTATTCTTGAAAATGAGTAAAAATCAGAGAATCAGACATAGAAAGAAAGAAATTTCTGACTCAGGTAGAGGCAGCTCCAGGAAAGGGCTGACTCCTGAATGAAGGTGGTGGAAATGGAAAACCATGAAGGAGAAAAACTGGGCCCTGGTGGGAAATGCCTTTGGGTAGGTAAGAAATGGAGAGTGGCAAGAAATGGAACCATGTCAATTTGCCTGGGGCATGGTGCCCAGATATTTGGTCAAACATTATTCTGGTGTTTTTAAAGGTGAGATTAATATTTCAGTAAAGCAGATTACCCACAATAGTGCGAGTAAGAATCATTCAATCACTTGAAGGCCATAATAGAACTGTGACTGGACTCCACAAAGCAAAAAGAAATTCTGCTGGTAGACTACCTTTGAACTCAAAATTCAACTCTTTCCTGAGTCTCCAGCCTGCTGTCCAACTCCATCAAATTTTAGAGTCTCCAAACCTCTACAGTTTCATGAGTCAATTACTTAAAGTAAATCTCTCTCTCTCTCTCTCTCCCCGCTCCCCACTCACCTCATGTCTCCATATATCCTGTTGATTCATTTCTATGGATAACCCAAGGGGTCAGATTTGGGAGCCCTTAAAGTGAAGCAGAACAGTTCAATACAAGCTATAGATGACAGCAGGTCACTTTAGTAGTAGGGTAATAGTAATTGTTTAGGAAAAATTGTGTGTCTTGAATGTACGAGACAATATGAGAATAAGAGTCATGCCCATTGCCTTCATAGGGATCTTATAATCGAGTGAGAGAGGCACATACTAAACAAAAACACATTAATACTTAACTTAAAAGTATGTTAAACTATTAGAATGAAGAGATTTCTCATAAGAACAGGAATTAATTTGTGACATAAATCCTGAGAATAAAGAGAAAGAGTGCATTTAAGAGAGATAATAAAGGAATAGTAACATGGGTGGAGAGATTTTAGAAATGAAAATAGATAGGTTGGAAGAGTCAACAGTGACCCCAAGGTATCTAACCTGGAAGAAAAATGTTCTGTCAAATTCCCCACATTCTAGACTTTGATGATGGTGTCATCTGGTGCCATTCGCCATGTTCTTCTAGCCCTTGTACTTACTGTAAACTGTTAGTTTAATCTGGAGGCTTGATTAGATTCAGGTTCAATTTTTGAGGCTGGAATATATCATAGGTAGGGCTCTGTCTCTCTTATTGCATCACCTCAGGGGCAACTACTGTTTTGTGAGGTTAATCATGATCAGTGTCTTAAGGTGTTGTCAGCCAGATGCATCAACTCCATAGTTCCTTCCGAGTCTTTCACCGAATGGTTTTATCAACTGCTGATGATCCTTAAGGGCTGCCACATCGTGACTTTCTACTTCTGATTCCTTCTGTATGTACTGGCTAGAATTCCCTCATCAACTTCATTATTGTTCTGAAACATAGTTTGAATAAGAAAGGCAGAATAAATGCTTGATCCTTTTTGTCTTGACCAATTTTTAGCGCCCTCCTGAGGTGACCAGTGAGTTTCACTTACTGTTTTTAGTTTGATGACAAATTTATGAGTTTTAAAAAATATAATTGATATGTTTCAGTATGTTGCAGATGTAGTTCTCCTCCTCCTCCTCCTCCTCCTCCTCCTCCTCCTGCTTCTTCTTCTTCTTCTTCTTCTTCTTCTTCTTCTTCTTCTTCTTCTTCTTCTTCTTCTTCGAGACAAGGTCTCCCTTTGTCTTGAGTGCAATGGTGTGATCACAGCTCACTGTAGCTGCAATCTCCTGGACTGAAGTGATCCTCTCACTTCAGCCTCCCAGGGATGGGCCACCATGCATGGCTAATTAAAAAAATTTTTTTTTGTAGAGATGGGCTCTTGTTATATTGCCCAATCTGATCTCAAACTCCTGGGCTCAAGTGATTCTCTTGCCTCAGCTTCCCCAAGCACTAAGATTACAGGTGTGAGCCACAGTGCCCACCCTATTATTCTTTTTGATGTTCAAATTATTTCATCTTTGAAGTGGTAGCCACTTCAAGCGGGGTCCTGTTTCCTTTGAATAAACAGTAGTCTCAGTAGTTTCCTGGATCTCTGGAGGTGACAGAGGTTCTAGGTACCTTCTGAACATTTCTTGAGCCAGACTTGAAATGAGCCAGTTCTTGAAGGGGCACTGGTTCCTACCAGTAGGAAAGGATATTTGGAAATCAGTCTGGACATAGCCAAAATATTTAATAGAGCTTGATTCCATCCTATGGATGACTTTGTCAGATCAAGGCATATACAAAACCTTCAAAGATATTGTGATTTGTCATTTGGTATCACGGAATCATTTGAAATTTGTCACTTTCTCTAGATACTGTCTAATTAAGCTAATAAGGCTTTAAAAATTGATACCTATTTTATAATTCACACATGAAAATATCCAATTAATTTGCCACTGTCTCATGCATGCTAGGGCCCTTATAGGTATAATGTAAAGATTTTCTCATGGGTCAACTTTCATTTTTCTTTTTTTTTTGAGTTGGAGTCTCACTCGGTCGCCCAGACTGGAGTGCAGTGGCCGCTCCCGGCCACCATGGCCTCGCCTGCTGGGCTCCGTCGATCCTTCCGCCTCAGGCTTCCGAGTAGCCAGAATTACAGGCATGCGCTACCACGCCCGGCTGATTTTTTGATTTATTGTGGAGATGAGGTCTTGTTGCCCAGGCGGGTCTCGAACCCACGGGCTCAGGTAATCCTCTCACCTCAGCCTCCCAAAGGCACGGGATTACAGGCCACCGAGCCCGGTTTGGGTCAACTTTCTACAAGAAAGTATTTATTAAAACTTCTGAGCCCTAAATTGCCTTGCGTGCTTTGTAAATTATAATACACAAAACAAATGGCATGTTGGAGAGGAGGAATTAAGGGATAAAGATTTCTTTTTAACTTTTAAAATATTCCTAAATCATGTTATAAATTTTTCCCCCAACTAAAAAAAAGCACACAATTATAGAAACTCTAAATCAGGGGTGTCCAACCTTTTGACTTCCCTGGGTCACAATGAATAAAGAAGAATTGTCTTGGGTCAGACATAAATTATATAATATAGTAAGTGTATATATGTAATAGGCTTCTTTTTTTATATAATAAAGTTTAGACAAATGAGAACAATATAAAACTAGTGGGAAATTTGACCTTGTTTTTGTGAAACTAATCTATCAATGTTTGGTCAAATGGAAGTGGTCACAATTCTTAGGGCGCTTTTCAAGGTGCTCTTCAGAAATGTTTGCTTGAATTTTCCTCTTTGTGTGCTTCATAATTGAAAACAGCTGCTCACAAACGTATGTGCTGCCAAAGAGTGATGTCACAAATAAAGTGTGACTGTGAGCTTCAAAAATGGAACCATGCATGGGTCAAAGAAAACAAATGCTAAAAAACACATGACATTAAAAGATTTTGTGAAGCTGCATTACTAGCTGTCCTGGACTGCATGCGCCCCGCAGGCTGCAGGTTGAACGTGCCTGCTATAGATGAGTAGAAAACTCCCAAGCGCTAGACGAATGAGAGCTATTGATCCCATTGGGGATAGTGCTATCTTGTGAAAGAGAGACAAATGAATCTCGGTACTGCCATTTTTCCCCCCAAGAGCGGGGACCATTGCTCTTTGAGATCCCTCATTGTGGCATGCTGACTTCTCCTTGACTGCTGTTAAGAAGAGACTCTTTTTCTGAAGCTATTTGAGAATGTGATGTTTTCTGCTCCCATAGTGCCCCCTTATACTATGGGGATACGTTCCAAGTTCCCCAGTGGATGCCTGAAACTGGGTACTGCTGCATCTGATTGTCCGTAACTTGTGTAGTTTGAGGTGTGGCAGCAAAACTAGCACACGTTTCTTTTTCCTTCTTCACAATTCCACAGGTAGAAGATTTGTTCTAACAGTAGAGCTTTGCAACCTCAGCGTGAGATCATTTTCCTAAGTCAAGATCTTTCACCTTTTTGCTTAAAGGAAGCAACGTATGCCTTCTCTTTGGCATATCTGAATTGCCAGCATCACTACTCTTGCACTTTGGGGTAATTATGAAATAAAATAAGGGTGACTTGAACTCAAGCACTGCAATACCATGACAGTCACTGTAACAACCCAGATGGCTACTAGATGACTCATGGGTGGGGAGAATATATGGCGTGGATATACTGGACAAAGGAAGGATTCATGACTTGGGCAGGATGGAGTGGAACTATGTGAGATTTAAATGGCATGGAATTTAAACCTTATGAGTTGTGGATTTCTTGGACTTTCCATATTATATTTGTGGACCGTGATTGACTGGGTAAGTGCAACGGTGGAAAGAAAAGCCATGGATAAGGGAGGACTACTGTACTTCTGGAACCATTTTGGTAAAATGATTTGCTGTTCCTTATAGGCCTCAGCATGATGACCCAGGGATCAGAGTGCGCCACTGAGAAGGATGGACACATTGCAGAGCATTTTTTAAATGCTGAGCTTAGATGAGCACATCCGGCTTTGATTAAAAAACGCATTAGCACTAGGGATTTATGAGAGGGATCTGGCCTTATGCACTGGTGGAAGCTGGTGAGAAGACCTTTGTGCCTGGCAATGGAACAGTTAGAAGGATGGAGAATCAAAGTGGGAGAGTAAGGACAAGCCAGGACTCACACACATGAGCTAGACCTGGGGACAGACTAGCACCCTTGCCAATCTTGTACCCCTTTCCACCTCAGTGATGTGGGCAATCTTGGGCCAAGCAGATATCTGGTCCCTGGACTGGAGAAGGCGAGGGAGAATCTGGAGAAGTAGAGCAGCTAGGGAAGTGTGGACGCAATCAACAGTGTCTCAGAGCCCTATGCTGATCTTCTAAGGGTGATGATAAGGGGGCAGCTATTTCCCTCTTACCTCCCAAATCGCTCACAAAATGTCTTTGGGCCTCCTTCCTTGATTCTGGTTAGTCTTTGTCTGAATGACATGGGAGGGATGTCACATTTCTTTTTTGCTGCTCTGTCAGTTAGGCCAGCGGTCCTCAACCTTTTTGGCACTAGGGACCAGTTTTGAGGAAGACAATTTTTCCATGGACTGGTGTGGGAGGATGGTTTGGGGATGATTCAAGTGCATTACATTTATTGTGTACTTTATTTCTATTATTATCACATTGCCATATATAATGAAGTAATTATACGACTCACCATAATGCGGAATCAGTGGGAGCCCTGAGCTTGCTTTCCTGCAACTAGATGGTCCCATCCGGGGGCGATGGGAGACAGTGATACCTGCAGTGTGTGGCTCATGTCCAGTCTACTCTGTAATCTCATTGTGGTTGTTGTCACTGCAGAAAACTCTGCTTCACAAAGCTAGGATGTTGTAAATGGAGGTGGGCTTTCCAGTGCTGATTTGACGGGAGGCAGAGCTCAGGCGGTAAGGCAAGTGATGGAGAGCGGCTGTAAATACAGAGGAAGCATCTCTGACTTGCCCTCTGCTTAACTCCTGCTGTGCGTTCCTAGCAGGCCACAGACCGGTCCTGGCCTGTGGTCCGGGGGTTGGACATCCCTGAGTGAGGCATTACAGTCCTATCGCCGTCCCCAGCAAGTATTCTTAGCACAAAATTAACAGTGCTTAAATAGTATTCCTTTCTTCTCTTACAATGACAAAGTTGCCTAATGAGGTCTTTGCTGTAGAGTCACCATTTTGCTATGAATAAGGTAGACTCGAAGTAGTAAGTAATAGCTTTAGTGGAAACACATTTCTCTACCAGGATGAGGATACAAGGGAGGGGACCAAAAATCCCGGAATTTATTTCTTAAAAAATTGTGTATTTATTCTCACATGCTTAAACTTCAGTCACCTTCAAAGAACTCTCCATTTGATGCAATACACCTGTTGGGATGCTTTTCCACTGCTCAGAATAGCTTTTGAACGCATCAAGTTTGATGCCTTTTCGTGCTTCTGCTGTTTTTTTGTTTCACTTCTTTCACATCAGCAAAACCTTTCCCTCTGAGGACTTTGGTCATCGGGGAAACAAAAGAACTCGTGCTGTTTTTGGTTAAAAACTGCTGAACACTCAGCGTGGTGTGGGCAGGTATGTTGTCATGATGGAGGAACCAGCCACCTGTTTGCCACAACTTGGGATGTTTCTTCCGCAAATTGTGATGCAACCTTTTCAGAGCTCCCAGATAAAAACTTTGGTTGGCTGTTTGATCCAGAGGAACAAATTCCAAGTGTCCTGCAAGGGGCCCACCCTCCAAAATATAATTCCAGGTTTTTTGTATCTCTCCTCACATGTGGTTACAACACTCCCTCAACTGAATAAGTACCTGGACAAACAAAAATTGCCCGGGACTGCGTACAGAACACAGATCTGCCTTTGAGCTCACAAGTGATGGTGCTGAAACCAGGAGATATACTATTGCTGATGCTGAATGATATGCAAGAAATACCATCTCATCAAGAATATGCCAGATTTCCAGCATATTTTTAGGTTTTGTAGTCAAATGTAGCAACAATTAAGTCGATCTAATTAGGAGCTTAGAATACTCCTTACTTAACATCTCAGTGGTGGCTTTTACAGAAGTCTGACTGCTCTCACAGGAGAGTCCAAAGTCTTGGAAAGGTGACCTCTGTTCATGGGTTTGCTTCTGATTCTTAATCCCTTCTCTGAGAGTAATTTCCCTACTTCTGAAAATTGACTTCTGTTCGGTTCTATCTAGTCTGGGATTGTACTCATAGGCTCCCTGCCACATCTTGAAATGATAGGGTTGGACGTGGATGATTCCTAATGCTTCTAATGGTTTTAACGATATGTGTGACCATGACAGATGAAACAGCCACTTTCCCTTAGCCATCAGATTTCTCTCTCCATGCTGCCAGAAGACAAGTGTATGGCCCCATGTGACCCATGATTAGTACTAAGCTTATTTCTGACTCCATTTAATACACATGTTTGTTTTCTCTTTATTTCTCTTACGTAGTTCTCTCTCACGCTCTTTTATTGTTTTTTATGTTATCTCTGCAAACCATCTTAAATAAACTTTGGAGAGTGGCAGGGTACACATTTGTTTCTATTTTATGCTACAGAATTAGCAAGACGAGATTTTTTTTTTTTGCGTTAGAGTCTCACTCTGTTGCCCAGGTTAGAGTGCAGTGACACACTCACTGCCACCCCAGTGTCGGCCTGCTGGACTCAGGCGATTCTTCTGCCTCAGTTTTCCAAGTAGCTGGAACTACAGGCACATTCCACCATGCCCGGTTAATTTTTTGATTTATTGTAGAGACAAGGTCTCAAAAGGTTGCCCAGGCTGGTCTTGAACCCCCTGGCAAGATGAGATTATAATTTTGAAAATCACTTCCCAACCACCGGGTGTAGAAAAGGATTTTCATTATTTGAGAACCTCAGTTAGTTGAGCTGTATGCAGTGTGGTAGGGACAGTCACACATGTGTGCAAGCACAGACACATGAGAGAGTGGTAGTTGGGTTCTTTTATCAGACCCTTCCTTTGTATAGGTCTTGACTGTACCCTGATTTCCTGGTTTTCTATACACATGATAAGCTCATTCCCAACCTCAGATCTTTGCTGCTTCCTTTTCTATTTAAACCTGCTATCCTCTTCCCCCCTTCCCTAAACCACATGGCAAGACTTTCCATCCCTTACACATTCATTTATTTGTATTTATTTATTTTTGAGTCAGGATCTCACTCTGTCTCCCAGGCTGGAGTGAGGTGGCATGATCATGTCTCACCGTAGCATTGAACTCCTGGGCTCAGGCGATCCTTCTGCCTCAGGCTCCTGAATAGCTGAGCATGCCACCATGCCCACTTCATTTTTAAAATTTTTTGTAGAGCCGAGGTCTCACTATGTAGCCAGGCTGGTCTTGAACTCGTGGGCTCAAGCAATCCTCTGGCCTCGGCTTCCCAATGTGCTGGGATTACAGGCTTGAGCCATCGTGGTGCCCACGTCCATTTATTATCTAACCTTCAAGGGTCATTTCAAACCTCAGTGCATGCTGGGTAAGTCTGCACCATAGATTTGAGTACTTCAGTTTATATCATCCTACCCCTTTTTTTTTTTTTAAAGTATAGCATTTATCTTAAGTCTTACAAAAGCTAAGTTTGATGTGGCTTTACTTCTGGATAGGCTATAATTTCTGTTATGAAGTGTTGATACTCAATTAATATCTCTTACTTGATCAATAGTAGTAAGAAAACAATGTAAACAAAAGTGTGAACTCCAAGAATCAGATAATGTTTTGAAACGGGGGGGGGGGGGGGTGGAAGAGAGAAGCGGACCAATAGATGATTTAGTGGTCATTGCAAACCCCAAGTGTTTTCACTGAAAATATGAAGTTCGCCATTTAGAAGTGGCTAATAGTTTGTTTTTGTTCTCAACTGGGTTTCTGTGACTAGCAGCTGCAACATGAAACGCGAGTGCTCTGCAAACCATAGCTAATGCTGGGAATGCGTAGTGTGGCTTGAGGTTAAGTATCATACTTCAGCTCATGCATCTCGTATCATTTGTTTCCAGCCCAGGAAGGTAGCATGATGACTACCTGTCCACCTGCTTTGGTCGCCCTCAATCTGTGAGTAGAACCCCCAGACCTGACACACTCAATACTGTTTTCCTGGACAAAACCTCCAGAACCAGGCAGCGTATAACACCTAACATGAAATTTGAATTATGCCTCAAACACTTCCAGAGTTGTTTTTTTTTTTAACCCATGCACTATTTTGATATTTTTGTTGCCAGACAGATGGCTGTGTAAAGCAGTTTTTGAAACAGACGTCAGTATCTGTGATCTTTTGTCAGCATGCTCTGATGTCTGAGTACATATTTAGTGGAAGGTGCTACCCCTCCAATAAATGTAAGATTATTAACACATTCTTCTCTTTATGCAGCTCATTAAACCACAATTCTCCTTTGAGACCCAAATTATTCAAACATAGTAAAATGCAAAAATTGGCAGTTGTTTGGTAAATACTGATTTTGAAGTAATTCAAATCACATAATTTCAAATAGAAGAAGCTCGTACTTAGGATTAGAATATTACTAGAGTCTGCTTCCAAGGTAAATATAGCATGTGTATGGTTGTGTGTATGTGTGTGTGATTGTGTGTGTGTGTGTGTGTGTGTGTGTGTGTGTGATGCCAAGGTCCTGGATCAAATTTGTCCAGACCATGGTGTTATCAAAAAGAAAAATGACAGGCTATATATTACCATAGCAAACACATTTTATTAATATTATCATAGATTTACAATTTACTTCCAAACTGCTTCTCAGATATGTTTTAAACCAACTCATATTAATAACAGCACATAACAAATTATGCTACAGGCTGGACTTGGTGGCTCAGCCTGTAAACCCAGCACTTTGGAAAGCCGAGGCAAGTGGATTGCCTGATCCTGCGGGTTCGAGACCAGCTTGGGCAACTTGGCGAGACCTCGTCTCTATAATAAATAAAAACATTAGCCGGGCATGGCGCGCGCCTGTAGTTCTAGCTACTTGGAAGGCTGAGATGGAAGCATCCCCGGAGCCCAGTAGGTCAACACTGGGGTGACCGTGAGCATGCCACTGCACTCCAGCCTGGGCGACAGAGTGAGACTCTAACTCAGAAAAAGAAAAAAAAATTCTGCTGTAGCAATTACTTTTTGCCAGGCACTCTTCTCTCTGTTTTTTATGCAAAGAAGTTCTATTTATATCTATGTCTATATTCTACTTATGTGTATTAATCAATTTAACTCTCCCCATTTTACAGATGAGGACACTGAGGTACAGAGAGGTTAATGAACTACCCCAAGGTTATGCAGCTGGTGAGGGGAGGCGTCCAGATCCACACTCTCTATCACCATGCTGAATCTCAGAGTAAAACTGGGTAATTCAATATCATATGGAAGAGGGGGAAGGAAACGTATCTGTAGCATTGGCTAACAGAGTTATTGTGCTTAGATATTCAGTGTGATTCTCAAATTCCTGGTAACCAAGGCAAAACTGGAATCATATCCATGAAAGAGAATTTATCAGGTTGAAATTCCTGATCCTGAATTTTATTTTGTTTTATTTTTTTATTGTGCTACAAAAAGATGGCTTTTTAGCTTTATATTATTATAGAGATGTGGAGTACATGTCAGGAGTAGGTACATAAGAAATCTACAAGCAAGTGAAGTTTGGGCCTCCAACCCGTCCTCAGTTCCTCTCGTTTAGGACCAGGTACCATTTGGGTAGCCACATCATTCCTTTCTCCCCCCGACCCCCCCCGGGGAAGTGTCCTACTACTACTGAGTCCTCCCTCCCACATGTTATTGTGGTTGTTGTTCAAGTTCCACTTATGAGTGAGAACATGGAATATTAGGGGCTTTGTTGCTGTGATAGATTACTAAGTATTATTATCTCCAACTCCGCCCAATTTGCCACAAAGTCCATGATTTTTGTCCTTTATTGCTGCATAATATTCCATTGTGTATATGTATCGCAATCTCTTTCTTTTAACGTTAAAATTTTTTATTTTACAGTTGTGGGGTACAGTTCAGGGTTAGGTATACAAATATTCATTATGCAGGTACCCTTGTTGATGAGGCGTGCCCCCCTTTCCCTAGGCAGATTCCCGCTACTGCCAATCCCACCTCCCTGCCCTCCCACCTCCCTGCCCTCCCACCTCCCTGCAGTTTCCTGCTCCTGTCAATCCTTTTCTTATAGTATTACGATAGTTGTTCAAGGTCCCCTTTTGAGTGAGAACATGTGATACTCAGTTCTTTGTTTCTGTGAAAGGTCACTCAGTATTATAGACTCTAAGTCCATCCAGGTTGTGGCGAAGTTCATGATTTTGTTCTTCTTTATGGCTGCGTAGTATTCCATTGTTTATATGTACCACATTTCTATTTATTTTTAATTTTTATTTTTTTGAGTTGGAGTCTCACTCTGTTGCCCAGACTGGAGTGCAGTGGCCACTCTCAGCCACCACAGCCTCAACCTGCTGGACTCTGGCGGTCTTTCCGCCTCAGCCTTCCAAGTAGCTGGAACTACAGGCGCGCACTACCACACCCGCCTAATTTTTGATTTATTGTAGAGATGAGGTCTCTCCAAGTTGCCCAGGCGGATCTCGAACCCGCGGGCTCAGGCCATCCACTCACCTCAGCCTCCCAAGGCATGGGATTATAGGCTGAGCCACTGAGTCTGGCTATGTACCACATTTAAAAAAATCCAGTCCTCTTTTGATGGGCAGCATGGCTGGTTCCATGTTCTTGCTGTTGTGAACAATGGATACTGAATTTTAAAAGTCACATCATGGGAGTGGTTGTGAGGGACGATGAGACCTCCACTCCCAGGATCGCTTTGTCAGCTTGTATGTATGTTGGGGAATGGCCGCGTGTAGACTGGTACTGCTGTGCAGGACATGAGAGGACAGGATGGGGGTGCACTCTGAGCCAGAGTGTGGGAGGGTCAGGTGGGTGAGCCTCATAGGGATACACCTTCTCATCAGCAGCAGAGATGGGCCTCCAAGCCCAAGGCATTCGCTGCTCTCCAACATATTCCCGGCGTATCGTGTGAGAGAAATGTCTGGTGGCCCAAATGTCAAGCGCGTGCTTGTACATAACAAATTCCCTGACGTTTCTGAATACTCCTGATCCTCTTTTTAAAAAATGTTTGTATGCCATCCCCTTGGAGCCTACATAGATGTGTGGTTTATATACCAGGGTTTCTCTTCTCAAACGAAACACGCGTTTTTTTAAATCTTCTTGCAGTGATTTCAAACATGTGGTTGTCTACTAGGGACTCGGTCCCAACCAGGCATCGTCATGCCTTGTCAGGCTGCTGTTGGGTGTGCCGTGGAAATGGGCAGGCTAGGCTCCTACTAAAAACACAGTTGATGATACAGGGTCAGAATCATTATTCATTCATTCATTCCACAAATATTTATATGCGTTCGTTCATGGTGTATGTCAGGATCTATGGATTCAATCAATCATGAATCAGGCATAATCCATGGAGGAATATAGAGTTCATTGGGAAAGTCTTATAAGACAAGAGCAATCATTGTACAGAGTGACAAGTGAAATTAAAGACAGGGTGCTGGGGACCTATATTCCACCAGGGGCAGAAGTGGGCAGAGAAAGATCCCTTGAGGAGATGACATCCGTTGTCTTGAAGATGGGTGTAAGTGATGCCGGAGGGAAAGGCCAATGGGAAGAATGGTAGCATCAGAAAGGCTGGGACGATGGGACAGCATGGTGCCCTGGAACTCTGTAAGCAATTTAGAATGGCTGCAGCACATGCAAGGTCTAGGTCACGTAGTACCTTAGAGTCATGCTAAGAAGGTTGCATTTTCTTCTTTGGCTAATGAGGAACCATTGGAAAATTTTAGGTGAGGAAGGACCAATCTAACATTGGTCCTTTGTGTGACTTATTATGTGTAACATGATGTTCTAGATATAACGTACATATTATCCCACTTGCGTCTTCCCACAATTCTCCGAGATAAATGTGATTATTATTTTCATTTTGTCAGCGCAGACTTTAGCTTTAGAGACTAGAGTGTGCTCGTGTGCTAAGACTGCTATAACAAAGAATCATTGACTGGGTAGCTTAAACAACAAAAATTTATTTTCTCACAATTCTGGAGGCTAGAAGTCTGAAATCAAGGTGTCATCAGAATTTGCTTCTCCTGAGTCCTCGCTCCTTGGCTTGTAGAAGGTCATCTTCTCCCTGTCTTCACATGGTCATCCCTCTGTACCTGTCTGTGTCCTGATTTCCTCTTCTTTTTTTTTTTTTGAGTTGGAGTCTCACTCTGTCGCCCAGACTGGAATGCAGTGGCCGCTCCT
>NW_007247357.1:400317-417509 GCF_000164805.1 Carlito syrichta
AATCCACTCACCTCAGCCTCCCAAAGGCGCGGGATTATAGGCTGAGCCACGGAGCCCGGCCCTGATTTCTTCTTCTTATAAAGACACCCGTCAGATTGGATTAAGGCTCACACCAATGACTTTATTTTAGCTTAACTACCTCTTTAAAGACCCTCTCTCCAAATATAGTCATAACTCAGGCCAGAACTACAAGTAACTTGTCCAAGGTCACAGAACTGGTAAGCGGTGAAATGCAGAATTGAAACCAGGCATTCTGTCCCGGAGCGAGTTCTTAGCCATTATTTTCTAAATCTCAAATTTGCATTTTAGAAAGCATGTTGAGTCTAGAATACAGAACACACACTGGAGGAGGGGGGAAAGTCAGAATGAAAAGGACCAACAAGGGGGCTTTGGCAATAGTTTTTTTGTTTGTTTGTTTTGGTTAAGAGGCAGAGTCTCACTCTGTGGCCCAAGATGGGAATGCGGTGATGTGATCATAGCTCACCGCAGCCTTGAACTCCTGGGCTCAAGCGATCCTTTCACCTCAGTCTTCTGAGTAGATAGGACTAGTGGCACACGCCACCATACCTGGCTAGTTAAAAAATATATTTTTTGTAAAGTCAGGGTCTAGCTGTGTTGCCCAGGTAGGTCTCAAATTCCTGGCCTCAAGCAATCCTTCTGCCTTGGCCTCCCAAAGCAAGGAGATGGTAGGCGTGAGCCACCATGCTGACCCCTTTTGCAACCATCTAGTGGAGAGAGAATTGTACTAAACTTGCACAGTAGCGAGGAGAGTGATTAGAAATGGATAACGTTAGGAGAGGTTAAAGAGGTACAAGAACGTGGTGGGTGAGTGAGTGAGTGAGGAGAATGCGGGAATGCAAAGGTTGAGTGCCACTCTCAGGTTTTGGCTTGAACACCTGGTACGTGGGGTGCTGTTTAGTAGGAGGGCAGGAAATTGACCCTATTGCCAAAGACTGATCTCTGCATTGCCTGAGCCCACGGGTTCGTGACCCGCCTGGGCAGCGAGACCTCATCTCTACAATAAATAAAAAAATCAGCCGGGCATGGTAGCGCGTGCCTGTAATTCCGGCTACTCGGAAGGCTGAGGCGGAAGGATCACCGGAGCCCAGCAGGTCGAGGCTGCGGTGGCCAGGAGCGGCCACTGCACTCCAGTCTGGGTGACAGAGTGAGACACCAACTCAAAAAAAAAAGAAGGTCTTCAAAGATCAAGACAAAACCCAGTCTTATCTGTGTACTAAATGCTGTGGCCAGTTGTAAGAATCGTGGTGGACTGACTGATTTAAGACTGACTACAACTGATTAACATTCTATAATGCACCTGATGCAACACGCTAAGATATAGCTGATCAACATTCTAAAATGCATCTACATACTCTTTATAGAAAGGCTTACATTTTTCTTGAAACTTATATTTTCTTTTGTTTTCATTTAATCACTACTTTCTGGGTTCTCCTAATTTGGATTCATGGACTAACTTCTGTGTGTCTCCTGCTCTGGGCACTGGGTCAGTGAGAATTCCAGAACTCTCCAAGTATGTGTGACTATGTGAGTGTGTCTGCGTGGGTGTGCGCGCGTGCGCGTGTGTGTATGTGTATGTACGTGAGTGCTTTGTGTAGTCATAGGCTCTATCCACAAATTACATTTAACAAGGGCAACACTTTTTTTTTTTTTTGCTTTGAGCCTTTCTTCAAAGAACGTTATAATAAGTGTGTCTTGGGCATCCACTACAATACTGGCTCCCATAGTCTAGCCCAGGACTCAGCAAACTAAGGCTCCTAAGCAAAATATGACCTGCCCTTGTTTTTATAATTTAAGTTTTTCTTTGCCTTGAGGTGAAATTCATATAACGTAAAATGAACCATTTTAACATAAATAACTCAGGAGCATGGAGCGTGCATTCACAACGTTGGACAATGTTTTATAATTTTAAATTTTTATTTTTATTGAGGGGAAATTCTTAAAACATAAAACTAACCACTTTAACATAAAGAGCGCAGTGGTACATTCACAATGCTGTTGCGTTCCAAAACATTTTAATACTCCAAAAGGAAGCCCCTTATCTTTTAAGTGGTTATTCTTCATTCCTTGCTCCTCCAAGCCCCTGGCAACCACTGATCTGCTTTCTGTCTCTATGGATTTACCTACCTTAGATATTCATGCCAGTAGAATCATACACTGTTTGACCTCTGTGTATGGCTCATTTCACTTTAGCATCATGTCTTTGAGGTCATCCATGTTGTAGTATGAGTGAGGACTTCATTCCCTGTTTATGACTGAATAATATTTTATTGCGTGCATATGCTATAATTTGTTTATACATTCTTTTGCTGATGAACTTTTGAATCATTTCCCCCATTTATCTATTGTGGATAGTGCCTCTATGAATGTGCATGTGTTTATTTGAGTCTTTGTTTTCAGTTCTTTGGGGTATGTATGTACGTATCTAGTGGTGGAATTGCTGGGTTGTATGTTTAATTTTGAGAAACTGTCAAACTGTTATCCATAGAAGCACAGGAATTTTACATGCCTACCAGCAATGTAGAAGTTTCGACTTTTTCCATGCTGCTCTGCTCCCCTCTGCTTTTTATTGTAGCCATTCAAATGGGTGTTCATTTTTGTGGTGTGTTCAACTTTTGATAAGCCGAGTTTGAGGTAACTTTTAAAGGTCTAAACAGAAATGGCATCTCAAGGAGAAAAATCACCCCTAAAAAGCAGCCCTTCTTGCCTCTAAATAATTCATAAGCCAAGGCAGTCTCTCAGATCCCTCTTACTTTGAGAGGCATTTACCACCTAATTGGGCACTTCTGAAAGGTTGGATGTGGCCAACACCTCCCCCTCCCTCCTTAGCCCTGTCCTAGTGGGCCTCTTCTGTCAGCCCCTGGAGTTTTCTGCTTGGTTTCCTTGAAGAGGCTCATCAAGTCTTCCCACAAATTACATCTTCAGTGTTTTAAGTCTGAGGTGCGTAAGCTGATTATGTTTTCTCACTAAATGCACAATTGCATTTACCCAACTTCCAGTATTTGCGATAAACTACAAACTTTCTAATAGATTGAAAAAGTGATTTCCTGTGTCCAAAATAATGATAATAATAATATAATATACAATAATAATAATATAATAATGTAGAGCATAGGGGAAATCATGATAAAGAACTCAAGACTAGATAAATGGTGGTAGAAAGACTAGTTGTGAGTACAGAATCCATTCAGATAGAGATGCAAGAAGAAATTCATGGGATAATTATGGTTTAAGTTATGTCAATGTCTCAAGTCCTGACAAAAATAAAAATAACATAAAGCAACAAAAATTGGGAGGAAGTAAAAGAGGGCTTCATCTTTCCCAGTAGAAGTCAATCCAAACTATTTAAAAATAAAATATGTATTTAAAACTTCCAATCACAATTGATGGCCGCAGGATTCCAATAACTAAACAAGTTATTTCTGAATCCCAGATGGTGAAGAAGCATTTATTGAGATTCTGTATTTTCCCCAGTTGTACTTCAGTTTCTTTTATCTTTGCGGATGCATATAAAATAAGATTAGAAATCTTTAAAGGATAACTATTTTATAATATCAACCTATATCTGTCTATCTATCTACCAAGTCCAATATTTATTCATTCTTCTGTCTGGTTCTGGCTTGGAGAGAGTCTGTAAAACTAACATTTATAGACTCTTAACATTGCTTATTTCTGTGTGGTAAGATTTGGGGTAAGTTGTTTATTTGTTTATATTGCTGAGTTTTTTATACTTTAATACAAATAACAAATATAAGTGTTAGTTAAGAAGATAAAGTTAGCTGACACTTTCTAATTAATTCAGTTTATAAGGATTAGCTATTTTTAAGATTATATATTAAAGTCCTGGCTGCATTTGGAATTTTGCTTAACATCATGTTTTGAAGACCATTTCATTACTTTCCACAATTCATTTGAAAAGATTTTTAAGATTTTTGTATTTTTACAAACACTGTGGAGTTCACAAGGCATTTAAGCTTGCGAGTTACACTTGCCTAATTAGAAGTGTGAGCCTTTTTCTTAAGTTTCATAGTCTCTCTTTAATAACTGTATTGGATTTATATTTCTCATACAGAATCCTACCCCAAAGGGAGGCACATCACACCACTAGTTTTATGGGTTTTAGAGAACAGTAAGGCCATTGAAAATTCTCAGAGGAACAGAAAAATCGGTGCATGTTATATGTGATACCTGGATCTGTTGTAAAAGAAGAAAAACAAATTTGAAATTAAATATAAACTGTGTTGAGATAATAAGAGCTCTGGTTGAATTCCTAATAACTAGGAAATTTGTTTGGAGCCTGACTTTGCTTTATGACTAGGTTTACATTTGAATGGAAAGGAACAATTTTAATAAGTTACTTGAAGTTTTAATGAATGCATTTTAAGCTTCCGTGGCAGAAGTTTAATCTCTTTCTTTCTCTCTCATCCTAGTATAATTTCCTTTCTTCTCTCTCCCTCTCTCCCTGTCTTAACTTCCCCCTCCCACCCCACGCTCCATCTCTCTTTCCATCCATTCTTTTTCTAAGTGTAGTTTAAGGCGTTATTTACTTAGGCCTCCATTCCAGATCCTGACAGATGCGAGCTATGCCCTAACACCATGCGTTCAAGTCAGGCCTCAATGTGCTCTAACCCCAGTGTTTATGCTGCCTATTAAAGGCATCACTTTTTGGAAATATATAGGGAGTTAAATGATCTCTGACAGCTGTGAACTGCAGAAAAAAAGGACTCTATTGTTCAAAGAGCTGCCTTTAATATTGAGAAGCCCTTGCTAAACACTGGAGTCTGCAGTATGGCAAACGTTAATTGGCCGTAAACTTAACAAGAGCTGGTTTTCCTCTCTTCCCTCCACCTCCCTGGTTCATTTCCCCTCTGCCTCTTCCAAGGTTCTAGTTTCCAGTACTCTACTTCCATGTCCTTGCAAACTCACCTCAGATATTTTCTAAGAGTTTTGGAGATGCTGTTTTCTCGTCATACTTTTTTTTTCTTTTTGAAAACAGTGTACAGCGCAGACTCATTAGAGGCAAAAGTTCAGACCCTTGGAATATACACGTAGCCTGGGGAAGTCCTTGGTGTTCCTGGTGGCTTACCAAATACTTCTGCATTTGTAGGTCACAAAATGTCAGTTTCCTTAAAGAACTTCTTCAATGATTTCCAAAAGCAAACTTTATTTATCCCTGGGCATTTTATGGCTGGTGAGCAAGGGCAATAAGAACATCGTGAGATCATTTAAGTCTTTCAAAATGGAAGAGAGTTCCATATAACCCCTGATGCCTTTCTTCCTAGCTCTAAAGTTCTGTCTCTCTCTTCCCTTATCCCACTCCTACGTATCTGTTAGGCCCAATTCAAGTCCCACTTTTGTTTTATGACCAACATGTGCAATGCCTAAAATAATTACTCACATATTTTGTTTGTGTGTGCATGTGTGTATGTGTGTGTGGGTGTGTGTTTGCCAAAATTTACATTTGATACACGTTTTCTATTTGAAAAAATAAGATTCACTAAAGATGTTGCTTAAACATGGCTGAATATTTGCATCTTAGACATGACTTTACAAATCTGAAGAGTATGTCTTGATTTTTGTTTGTATCATTAATGGTCATCATCTGTGGAGTCTACACCATAGAATTTAATGCCTAGTTATGTCATGTCAATAGGTTAATACTTTGAATGGCTTACTGAACTGAGTACTACCATGTATGCATTTTGCATGCATTACGCTGGTTTCCTTCCATGGTTTCAAGCTTCTTCAGGGTTGAGACCGTAGTGATCCCTTGATTATCGCTCAACCTCCATAAACCAGTTCAGAGCTGAGCCCATCACAGGTGCTCAGTGAATATTTTGAGTAGTAAAAATTGACTTTTTTTTTTTTTGAGTTGGAGTTTCACTCTGTCCGTAGGCTGAAGTGCAGTGACACAATCATGGCTCACTGCAGCCTCGACCTCCAGGGCTCAGGCAATCCTTCTGCCTCAGCTCCTGGAGTAGCTGGGACTATAGGAGCATGCCACCATACCTGGCTAATTTTTTTATTTGTTGTAGAGACAGAGTCTTGCTACGTTTCCTAGGCTGGTCTTTAACTCCTGGGTTCAGGTAATCTTCCTGCTTCAGCAGTGCTGGGATTATAGGCATAAACCACCTTGCCCAGTCAAAAAAATAAATATTTTTAAAGCTGGAAGAGATCTTAGAAATCAACTGCCACTGTCAGGTTTTGTATTCAGTTAGCTTATGAACTTTTGCCTCAGATTCTTTTATGGTTACATACAAATAACAATTTTGTTTGTTTCTAATTATGTAAAATTTTATTAAAATTTACATGTTCGATTGCCTGAAAAAGTTCTGCTTCTTGTGTAAGTGTCATTTGATAAACATTCCTCTTGGTAAAGCCTTGGCTGACTTTTCCTCGCTGACTCACTTGCACGTTTCTCCATGAAACTGTATTCTATCCTCATCATGGATTGTATGATTTTATATGCTAATTATTGGTCCCTCTACTAGACTGTAATCTCCTCAAGGGAGGATGTCATTTCATTTTGTAAGCTAAACATTGAGACCTTCACTAAAATAGATAGTTGGCTAAGCAATTATCAAAGAACCCTTTCTCTGCCTTCCGTGTAAGGGAGGGACAAGGGCGTTGATGATAAAGTTCCCAGGATGCGTCATTCTCAAACCAGGGTTCCCTCTGTCCAACTTCAGTCTCTCTCTTTCCACATTCTGCCTGGAATTTACATTTCTGCAAAGAATAGCAACCTGGCTAAGAAGAGACATGACAGAATTTTTAAAAACTTTGCTCTGTTTTTAATACTACAAAAGCAATACAAACTGACGGCAACAAATATCAACAGTACAGAAGTCTATAAAGTTAAAAGGAAACTTTTTTTCTTTTTTTCCCCCCTCTTCATTTCCAGTCCCAGAAATAAAGACTGCTAACGGCTAGGGGTGCGTCATTCTAGGACTTTTTGAAGTGCTTATGCAAAATCTCCACAAACAAATATGCATTTATTTTCAAAGAATCAAAGCAACTATCATATTTTCGGCAATACAGTTTCTTCAACTCTGTGGCATAGACATACTAACACTTCTAGAGTACTTTATTAAATTGAGTAGATCCGTAGTTTGAAATGTTGTAAAGTTTATTCTGCCATTCAACTATTGATTACTATTTAGTTCTCTGCTAGAATTTTGCCATTATAAATAACACTGTAGTTATGGTGACTGGGATAGTTTCCCTTTTCGTTTTCTAGCAGTGGTGGGAATTGTTTGGACAATTGTGCCCCTAAGAGGGGAAGGCTGCCACAATAAAGACTTGAGACTGAATTCCTCTCTTTAGGCTAATTAAAAAAAACTGATTTTTAAAAAACTGACACGAGCGTTTCCGGTTTATTTGAGTTGGTAGACTAAGATTTATTTATGGCTTATACTGTGACGAAGTCAAGGGACAGACGCATTTTTAGAGTGATGTTTGAGGGTTCTACACATTTCCATGAAACATGAAAACTGCAGAACATGGTTAGCTGACTAGTTTTGCTTCCCAGGAGAAGCCTTTAAGTGAGAAGTGAAAAAAAAAAAGTATTCATTTTTGGTGCCACGACAGAACTGCCACTTCTATTTTCTATTCCAGGGCGGCAGGGGAAAAGGAAAGTCACATGACCACACGGGAAACTATTGCACCCGCATATGTTCAGGGAATCCTAGGCTTTAAAATTCCTTAGAGGTTTGGGAACTTTATCTTTTTATTCTTTGCCAACCTAAATATCAAGGATCCTGAGAGGAAGGATTGGTTAGGCAAACGAAATGCTACCGGGGTGTTTCTTATTTATCGGAAAGTGGTAATAAAAACCAAGGAGACAAAAATCCATGAGGAAGGGAGTAGGTGAAAATAGACGCAAACTCAGAAATGTGTCCAACAACTTAGAGGCAAAAATAGGAGAGAGTAAAAGAAAACACAAAGCCTGTCATTACCTCCAATTTGCATGAAGTCAAGTGTAAACACAAGAAAACCTGCAAGTTAATGGAATTCCTTCCAACATCCCTGGGGAAGATACTCACAGGTGCTCCCAGGTCACACAGTGCTGTTTCAAAACAACCAAAGGAGAGAAAAGAAAACTGTTGACGGGAGCTATGCTATTTCCTTAATAGTAACCCTCATTTCTCAAACTGGTTTGGCTCTAGGTAACATGCTTGTTGGTCTCTCTCAGATGCTTTAGTGTCACCTTATTGAAATTGAAATTTTTGTTTGTTTTAGTTCTCAGTCTCTGCAGAAGATACTACTTGTGGAGTGAATTATTAACTGGGGAGAGGCCATCTAGATTCAGTTACAGAACAATGTGGATTAAATTATAATACATCAAGGATCCCAAGGCCATCCCCTAGGAAGTGAAGGTAATTATGATGTATTGTACTCCTAAGTGGGTTCCAGCTGGATAGAGGATTATCTATACATTACTCTGTCTTTGGAAAAGCCAACCTGAAGGAGGTCTTTGGAGGTCACAGATCTTGGGAGGGTCTTTGCGCCTCGTTCCTCAAGTTTGTCTTTCTTCACGTGTTTATAAAGGACTCGGAGAAAGACTGCCTGCTCGCTTCACACGGTGCTCACATCCTTCTGCTTAGTGTGTATTATATCCAGAGATACTAGGAAACTCCCCAGTGTTCCACGGTAATGACCTGAAACTCAGGTCCAGAGAGGTGTGGTTCACTGTGTACGTGTGTGACTTCTGGGTGGTACTCTTGCAGGACACCGCAGGGATGACCAGGGTCCTTTCTGATTCGGGCCTGGTCATGACCCTGCTCTGTGTCCCGGCTCTGGGCTCTGCTGCTGCATATCCTCCCGGCCCCCACGGGGTCCACATTCCACTGGCACCAGCGCTTTTAACACTATTGGAGTTGTCAGTTTCTGCCTCAAATTGCACAAAGTTCAGTTTTTCAAAACAAGAGATTTTCTGCTTCTAGGATTCAGTCTTGTTTGCCTACCTTCTAGCTATTCCCTTCCTATTTGCTATTGTCTGTTTTTATTAAGTTTTGAGAAGTTTTCCAAGCCACTCCCCGCCTTATGTGCAACCTTAAAAAAAGCCCTTTATTATTAATTTGGGAAAGGTTTAAACTCAGTTGGCCTAGTTTAGGTTGAAACTGAAGTAACTTATAGATGAAATGCTACTTGGAAGTTTTGTCATTATTCAAAAGGTCATGTTTTCTCTGGTCATTTCCAATCTCAGCTTATTCAAGGATGTTTGGGTTGAAAAAAGTGTGGGGTTTAAAAAAGATGTCGTGACTCAACACTGTCATTTTGTGGCATCACTTTTTGTTTTTCTCCTTCTACCTATGGGACACACTTACTTAGGTGCTGGTGTTAATTAGCAAACAAGAAAAGACAAGAGAAAAGCAGTAACTTCTCCGACAAGGAGCGTAGCTTGAATTCATGTGCTCACTTGCTGCTGTTGCCTGGAGAGGCCTGGGGACACATGCCGTGACACTGGGTACTTTGAGTGCTATTGACTAACCTTGACTTAGGTGGTCTTAGGTGGCTCCACCTTTTATCCTTTGGAACAATCTTGTGTTCTTTGCTGTTGGTTGAAATATTGTTTTGTATCTGAGCCAAATCCCATCCGGGCTTCTTTAAAAATAATGAGTCGCATTCATTTTCTTGAAAAAGAACAAGAAAAGGCTAACCAGTAAATGTGATACGGTGGGGGAGAGGTTGGCAGGCACATGTCAAGAGACTTAAGCCCCTTAGCAAGTGAGGGCTTTCTCCATCAGACGCGGATCTTGTATGATGATATATTTAATTGGGAGTCGGGTGAGAGTTTGGCGGCCTTCCAAGCCAGAGCAACCTGGCGGGGAAGGTGCATGTGAGAAGGAGGGGCGTGGGGTGATATGAATTCCTGAACATTCGGGATCACAAAGGTTTCCAGCCACAGAGCAACCCTGTCCTCGACAAGAGCCAATTAGGGAAGATGACGCAACACACATCACTTCTTCCCACCTTGTCGTTAATCCCTGCCACTGGAGAATGCAGATTTTTTTTTTCCCTATGGTGTCTCAAGTCCCAGGCAACAATGTGTTTGTGGCTTGTGGTGCCACTGCATGATGGCCTGGAGGCTGTGGCAGGCCATGCTCTGAGGGCTAGGGGCTCTGTCTGTTTTGTAATGAAAAGGGGGTAGAGCCTTGCAGAATGCTGGCAGGAATCTCACCATGACAAAGCAATGCCCGGAAAACCCAACTTTTCTGACTTAGTCGCTGAGCCTGACTTGAATCCCAGACCTTTTCATTCCAAGGCCAAACGCTTCCCTTGTCTTGCTCTAAGGCTTAATAGGGTGTGTATTGGTCTGCTAAGGCTGTCATAACAACATATCATCAGCCGGATTGCTTGCACAACGGATGTTTATTTTCCCACTGTACCGGAGGCTGAATGTCCAAGATCAAAGTTTCAACAGGTGCACTTTCTCCTGAGGTCTCTCTCGTTGGTTGCAGATGGCCACATTCTTGCTGTGTCCTCACATGGCTGTTCCTCAGTGTGCTTGCATCTCTGGTAGCTCTTCTGTGTGTCCAAATTTCTTTATCTTATGAGGACACCAGTCATACTGGATTAGTGCCCACCCTGATGACTTCATTTTAAATTGATCTTTTTTTTGGATTTGAAGTCTCACTCTGTCACCCAGGCTGGAGTGAAGTGGCATGATCACGGCTCACTGAGGCCTCAACCTCTTGGGCTCAGATGATCCTTCTGCCTCAACCTCCAAAGTAGCTGGAACTAGAGACATGTGCCACCATGCCGGCTAATATTTGGTTTGTTGTAGAGATGAGGACTCCCTATGTTGCCCAGGTTGGTCCTGAACTCCTGGACTCCAGTGATCCTCCCGCTTTGGCCTCCCAGAGTTTTGGGATTACAGGCGTGAGCCACTGTGCCTGGTCTTGATCACATTTTTAAGGGTCCCATCTCCACATATAGTCACATTCTGAGATATGGGGATTAAGACTTCAACATATAAATTTTCAGGAATATAGCTCATTCCATCACAGGATGTGACAAGGACATCAAAGACATAGGAGGGAGGTTACAGCCTGTACTTCTGTGGCTTCCACACAGTCACTGACTCAATGTGTAAACCATCATTCTGCCTTCCCAGTCTTACTTCATGATCTTTTTTGCCTTGGCAATAATCTTGTTTCCCAGGAGTCATTCACCAGAAGGGTACCCAAATTCCACAGGGGGGGGTGATGTCAGTTCTCTAAGTTGTCTGTTGCACTTAAGAAGTACCTGGAGATCTGGCATGGAAACCTACAAGACCTGGGGGTCTTTGCATTACCTGGGATACTTCAGAGAGGAATCCGTTCATCTGTGTTTTTGCACATTGCTTTTTCTTTCCCTCAAGAACTGCACACTATATGCATTTGCTTCGACCACAGACTTGGAGCAAGAGCCGTGTAATATTTTAAACATAATTTTCTTTTCTTCACGTTAAGAACATCTCTGTTATGGGCTTGATATTTGCATTGCCCCAAAATTCATATGTCGAAAACCTAACTCCCAAGGTGATGGTATTATTTGGAGGTGGGTTCTTTCGGAAGTAATTAGGGTTAGATGAGGTCAGGAGAGTGGAGCCTTCCTGGCAGTATTAATGACTTTACAAGAAAAGGAGGGAGATTTCTTTCTCTCTTCGGCAGGAGGTCACAGAGGAAAGGCCATACGAAAGCTCAGTGAGAAGACGGCCAGCTGCAAGCCAGGAAGAGAGTCCTCTCCTGATATCAACGCCGCAGCCACCTCAGACTTCTAGTCTCCAGAACTGTGAGAAGACAAATTGCTGTTCCATAAGCCACCTAACCAGTGGTATTTTGTTATGGCAGTCCGATTAGGCTAATACAATTTTTAAAGAAAGGAATAATACTTCTAGAAAGAAAAGTAGAAGCATCAACAATTTTAGAGAAAATGATAGATCTTGAGTGTATGAGACACCTCTGATGTTTCAGACACCTTCAGATTTCTGTAAAGACCAACGACCTTTTTCACTAACTTTGCAAGACTTAGAAGTCCAGGTTTCTACCAGGGTATACAAACTCACTTGGCATTGAGGTGACAGAGGCACGGAGATCAGGTTGCTTTGGCATAAACTGATGCAAGAATCAGTCCCTGGGTATCCGCTATGGATGGAGAGGTGATGCCCCTGGAGGACTGTACCCAGTGTGCTCCTCCTCTGCCCCCTAGGAGGGTCCAAACATGCAGAAGGAGGGGAATGAGGGCCTGGGTATTTTAATGTATTTGGAGTAGAATGCTGTATCTTCTGAAATGATCCGTAGATGCTGGAATTTAAAAATGTTTTATCTGAGTGAGTAGATCGCTGTCTCAGTTCTCTTACAGTTTTCAAAATGCATATGTGTTCGTTTGCATGGGTTCGCTTTGTATTCAAAGACAAAGCTTCCGCTCCCTGACCTCCCAGTTGTGCCTGGTTAGAGATGTCAGAAGGGGATGTTAGGCACAGATAGAGAACTCTAGGAAGGCAACCTGATGGATGTCATCCGCTCTGGAGTACCTCCTGCAGTTTTCAACCCATGGGCTGACCTCCTGCCTTGGACTGCAGTGAAGGGTGCAACTCTACCATCTCTGTATTCTGGTTTCTTTCTTCCCACTCCCAGAAAGCCATGACTGTGGGGGAGATAAGAATCATTTACGCTGGAGCTATGGCTGTAGGCTTAAGTGTGGGTAGACATAATACACAAAGAGAATGCAGTTGGCACCCAAGAGGTCATGACGCTCCACTTTTGCTATGAGAGGCAGCAGGTGAGGGGAGCAGATTCTGCTGACATGTGCCCAGGTCCTGCTCTGAGGCTCCCTCGGTGACCATGATCTGTTCGCCCTCCTGACTAGTTGCCTCATCTGCGAAATGGGAGGGGTTTCTGCCACTCCTGTCTTATAGGGTTGTTGTGAGGATTGTATGAGAATATATCTGTCATTTGAGAACATATTTGTAGTATGGATCTATGTATGTATCACCTACATATGTAATTTATATGCATGTATGTATGTATGCATTTACATATTTTATGTATATGAATTAATTATTGTTATCATTTCCTAGTCAGCATTTTATGTGAAATGTGGCAATAATGGAGACTAAGATAGGGAAGATAAGTTTAATTTTGTGATTAAAATTCCAGAAGGACCCTATGTGGGGAGGAGAGGAGAGTGCAGTAACATATGGCTTCATCTGTGGTGAGAGGGCTTATAGTTTTAAGTATGTGTGGCTCATGAGTGGTCTCTAGTTTGTTTTCCAAAACCACATTCCACAACATCCAGCTTTTTAAGGGATGAAATGTTTCCCTGATGAAAAATAATTAACAGCCGTTTAGAAATATCAAAAGAATCACATAAGCCTGTTCCCTCCAATGTGTCTTTAAGCCTCTTCAGAAAGACGGAAGTTAGTATTCCAGAAGTATTCAAAGATGTGGTCATTCTTTCTCTACATGAAACTTGTTTCTACTTCTCCCTCCCCTCCACTTTTTTCTAGTTAAGAATTTAACTTTTGTTGCTGAGTTGTGAGGGCATCAGGAACCACAAGGTGGCGCTCATGCCCATGGGGGTGGGGGGTGGGCTCTGGCCCACCTTAAAATGGTCTCCACCTAGCCTTGGCTGTGGTTCAAAATCCACCCAGGCTGATGCAGAGAGGGCACATCTATTTGTGAATGAGGTCAGTGCCTGCGGCGAGATTATTAGAAGACAGGCCAGCGCTCTGGATGCTTCTCTCTGGGTTGGTCTCTGGACCTGACACACAGTTGATGCTGAACTTCTAGTAGAGGAAGCTGCTAGGGCGTCTTACCTGGAGAGAACAAGCCAAGACTGATTGTTGCCCTGAAAACAAACAAACAAACAAACAAACAAACAAACAGTTTCAGAAATCTCTACTCTGCTTCTCCCCTCTCATTTTTTTCCTAATGATCTTCGCCTCAATGGGCATTTCTTTTCTTTTCCCCACTAAAAATGAGACTTAGTAGTACATTTTACTTAATTATTTCTTCTCATCCCCCCCACAAAAAAGAGAGAGAGAGAGAAGTTTATTGAGACCCTAAAAAACAAGCTAAATAAATAGGGAACTCATGGTGAATAGAAGTAAAATGAAGATCAAGTTAAGACTCAATGTGCAGACCTTAGAACTTCTATATTTGGCTTGGAGTTGTCTTTGGTTCTCAAGGAAGCACAAGCTCCTTACCTTGGGCTTCCTGCTGTGCTGTGATTTGTGCAGGGCCCAGAAATGTTCTTCAGAACTGCTTGGCCCATAACGACTGCCTGCTCCACTCTCTGGACCCCGCAGAGGACTCTGAGACCCTAGGGAATGGCAGAGCCACACAAAGAAAGTGCCTGAGTTTCTGAATTACTATATGGAAAAGAGTTTCCCATGAGCTGGAACATAAGCTGGAACTTTATAAGAAATACAATTCTAGCCAGGCTCGGTGGCTCAGCCTGTAATCCCATGCCTTTGGGAGGCTGAGGTGAGTGAATTGCCTGAGCCCACTGGTTCGAGACCCACCTGGGCAGCGAGACCTCATGTCTACAATAAATCAAAAAAAACCAGCCAGATGTGGTAGCGCATGCCTGTAGTTCCGGCTACTTGGAAGGCTGAGGCGGAAGGATGGCCAGAGCCCAGCAGGTCGAGGCTGTGGTAGCTGGGAGTGGCCACTGCACTCCAGTCTGGGCGACAGAGTGAGACTCCAACTCAAAAAAAAAAAAAAAAAAAAGAAATCCACTTCTGTTGTGTTTGAAATTGTTTGTTGAAGCAGTTAGCCTGTCTGATTAATATGCTTTTCATTGTACCCTTGGCAGCCTTGAGAACGATCAAGAGCTGGAGAGACAATCAGAATCGTGTTGGCTATGAGCCTTCATCCTGCTGGAATTTATGATGTCTGAACCTGCCCTTTGTGTCCCAGCTGGTGCCATGGGCTTCCTTAGGGCTGCTGTAGGTCTCTGTCATAGCTACCCCCTCTGTCATTATAGCAGGAAAGCAGCCATGGCAAATGAACATGGTTGCATACTAGCTTAGCATATAATGAACACTAGCTTAGCATACAATGTCAATAGATATATGGGGATTAAAAAGAAGAGTTTTATGGTCAAATGATTGAGAAACAAATTGGATTAAAGTTAAATATTTCTTTTCTCTTTCTTACTTTCTTTTTTCTTTTTTTAACAGACAGTGTCTTGCTGTATCATCCAGGCTGGAATACAGTGGTGTAATTATAGCTTACTGGAGCCTTGACCTTCTGAGCTCAAGCGATCCTCCTGCCTATCTCCTGAGTAGCTAGGACTGTAGGCTCATGCCCCCACACCTGGCTATTTTTAATTTTTTTTATTTTTTGTAGAGATGAGGTCTTGCTATGTTGCCCAGGCTGGTCTCAAACTCCTAGGCTCAAGTGATTCTCCCACTTTAGTCTCCCAAAGTGCTGGAATTATCGGCATGAGCAACCACACCTGGCTTGAAGATTTCATTAATGTAGGACTTCTTAGAGCTTTTAACATTCTAGTGAAGAGGTCAAAAAACTTTGGTCCAAATGCCAGATCTGACCCATCATGTGTTTTTGTAAATAAAGTTTTATGGGAACACAGTCATGTTCATTTATTCACAATCACCATGGCTACTTTCCTGCTACAATGACAGAGAAGAATAGCTACAACAGAGACCTTATGGTCCACAAAGTAGGAAATATGTATGATCTGCTCCTTTAGAGAAAAGGTTTCCCAACCCCTGCTCATGTGTGTCCAAAAGGAGAAATACACATAGGTTCATGAACACTAGCTTAGCATACAATGAACACCATTGGCCACAAACCCTTATTTGGCCACAAATTCCTTTCTTTCTTAGACAGCCTAGTAACCTGTTATTGGAAAATGGCATCTGAGCATCTGAAGGCCTTTGCATTCACCTTCATATTACCATATGAGGGAAGACCCTCCCCAAAATGGAATCTATTTATTAAAAATGTGTATTTATCATCTTACTTTTCAAAAAGATACCTGCACACGTATGTTTGTTGCAGCTCTATTCACAATAGCAAAAACATGGAACCACCTGAGTTGCCCATCAAAGCTGGAATGGATAAAAAAATGTGGTACATATTCACGATGGATAGTATGCAGCCATAGAGAAGGACAAACATATGGACTTTGCAGCAACTTGGATGGATTTGGAGTCAATCATACTCAGTGATTTATCGCAGAAATGAAGAACAGAGTTCCACATGTTCTCACTCATAAATGGACCTTGAGCAATTATAATGCTATAAAAAAGCAATTGGCAGTAGTGGGAAACTGTCAGGGGAGGAGGGGTGGGATTGGCAGTTGAGGGAAACTGTTAGGGGAGGGAGGGGCATACCTCATCAACAAGGGTACCTGCATGATCAATGTTTGCATACCTAACCCTGAAATGTACCCCACATCTTTATAATAAAAATGAAAAAAAAAAATGTTAAGGCAACTCCCCAAGGCAACTTGGAAGTGTGTTCCAGCCTTGAATGAACTGTGTTTAAACTCGATTCTGACCTTTTGGGTTATTTTTGGTTGACGTTTTAGCCACCCAGATGAAACTGGAAGAAGGCTGCCATTGATGCCCGCTGCTTTGCCCATAGCCGGGCTTGGGTACCAGCCAGATTTTGCTTAACCTTTCTGGAGGTTGCCAGAGCCTTAGTAAAACTTCAGAGGGTGAAGGGGAAGCTTTCTCAAAGCCCCTACAATTTTGGTGCTGTGAGCAGGATACCAGAGCTTTGCGGCTCAGAGACACAGCGAAGGGAACCCAGAACCTGACAAGCCGGTGAAAGGATCACTCCTCCTGGGGAAAGTCAGGAACCATGGCACGAAGAAAGGTCCACCTGGCCAAAAACAGGCCTCCTGCCAACTGAGGCCTCTAGCCAACAGTTCTGTGAGTGTCTTCTTAGAAGTGAATCTTCAAGACACAGGAAAGCCTTTAGATGACTGTAGCCCTAGCTAATATCTTGTTGCAACCTCAAGAGTGACTGACCCAGAACTACCTAGCTAAGATGCTCCCAGATTCCTGACCCACATAAACTGTGTGAGATGATAAATGCTGGTCATTTAAAAAAAATGTAGCCAGAATCAGTGACTCAGCCTGTAATCCCGCGCCTTTGGGAGGCTGAGGTGAGTGGATTGCCTGAGCCCACGGGTTCGAGACCCGCCTGGGCAGC
>NW_007247357.1:417587-420696 GCF_000164805.1 Carlito syrichta
CCGGGAGCAGCCACTGCACTCCAGTCTGGGCGACAGAGTAAGACTCCAACTCAAAAAAAAAAAAGAGAAAGAAAAAAGAAAAAAAATGTGTATTTATTCTTACATATCTAAACTTCAGTCACCTTCAAAGTACTCTCTGATGCAATACACCTATCAAGATGCTTTTTCACGGCTCAGAACAGTTTTTGAACTCATCCATTCTGATGCTGTTTGGCGCTTCTGCCATTTTTGGTTTCACCTCTTCCACATTGGCAAAGCATTTTCCTTTGAGGACTATTTTCATTCGAGGAAACAAACAAACAAAAAAATCACTTGGGGTGAGATCAGGTAAATAAGGAGTGTGGAGCCATGGGGATCATGCCATTTTTGTCAAAAACTGCTGAACACTCAACATGGTGGGGGCAGGTGAGTATCATGGTGGAAGAGCCAGTCACCTGTTTGCCACAACTCAGGACATTTCTCCCACAAATCATGACGCTACCTTCTCAATGCTTCCAGATAAAAACTTGGGTTGACCATCTGATCCGGAGGAATACATTCAGATTGTATTATAAGGGACCAGCCCTCCAAAAGATAATTTCAGTTTTCTGGGGGTCCCTCTCATATATTCATAGCACCCTTCACCTCTATCTTCGTTGCCATAGTTGGCCACCTTTCTAGTTACCCATGAACCATGGCCCTAACTTTTTCTCACAGCGGCAAATTCCCTGTCTGCTTCTTTTTCGTCTCCCCAGTCTCAGGAATAAGGGTTTGCCTGCATTGCTTCTCTTCATCCTGGTGCTCTGAGTGACTGCAGGATTGCAGTGTGTCTCCCACTTCTCCATAAAAGCCCCGGATGGCATGGTCCTGCAATCACCCAAAGCCTTGCAAGTAGGCAGGCCCATACCCCGTCTTCACCGTGGCTGAGGGCATTGAACCTGACAGTGGGTGCACAGGCTGCCAGCCTCCCTGGAGCCCACTTGCTAGCCCTTGGCCTTGAAGGATAACAGGGGAGGCCCAGCCTCCCTCCTGGCCCCTGAGAAGGCTCGTTTCTACCACCAGTCAACTTTAGGTGTGCAAACAGCTCAAGAAAGGATCATTTTAAATGCCTTTAAAGCTTGACTTGTAAATAATCTAAGACCAAAGACAGAGCAAGTTAAATATTTATTTGAAGATTATGTCTCTAAGGAGGGATTGTTGAAAATTAGCTAAAGCTTTCCCATCTTCCCTCTCCTCTCCCATGCTGGAGGGTATATTATTTTTATGGCTTGTGTTTGACAGCCAGAACAAGCCTCTGTAGATTTAGTGGTTGTTTGTAGTGGCATTTATGTGTTTGAATGAGCTGGGCAAACAAGAGGGAGGGAGGGAGGGAGGTGCAGGCAGCTAATTAACTCTGAGAATCTCTTGCTCTCTCTTCCTACTCCGGGAAATGCTGGTAAAAGAGCCATTCACAGGTTTTTAAAAAAGAATAGCCATACGAAAATCCTTCCCTTCACATGGTGGGTTTGGGGAGCGCAGCAAATCAGCACGCCTGCCTTGTCTTCACTTTGTGATCTCTGGAGTGAAAGGCTCGCTTCTGAGCGGAAAATATTTGTGGCCACAACTTTCTGGATGAGTATACCAGTAGCCTGGCTAATGCCTGAGATAAGGTCACTCACTCATTTGCCAGGTAGATTCTCACCACCTGATGGTTCTAGGCCCTTGGTCTATTCATACACAGGCGAGGGCCAGCCTCCTCTCTGAGGTGTAAACAGAGAGAGCCTGGAAAAATGGCGAGTTTGGACTTTCTTAATGAACAAATTAGGAGTGAAAACCAAACTTGAGGGAAAACAACACCCCAACTCTTGGTCAACTCATATGTGAACTTTGTCCACCTATAGCCCTTTTTTCCCCCTGGAAATTTCAGCTGAAGGGAATCTGGGCCTGGGGTGTGGGCACCTGGTTTATCATCCCATTTCTCCCAGAGGAGAAATTTGTGAGTGCCCAAGGAAGCCCCTCACCCTTCTGGGCCTCATCTTTGAAATGAAGAAATGGGATTAAATGGGTGCCCTCAACTTGTATGACAGTAAGACTCATTGAGAGGGTCCAATTCAGTGGCTCTGGGGTAAGGCCTGAGAATCTGTGAATCTAATAAGGGGTCCAGGTGATGCTCATGGAAGTCCTTGGGAAACACTGGATGAGATGATCCTTGTGGTCCCCTTTGGGTATGACATTTTAATATTGACATTTTTCCAGAAGCCCCCCCAACCCCCTTCAATGGGTATCTCTGAAAGAGCTTTGATAAGATCCCTGATGATCACTAGAATTTTCTTTTCTTTTCTTTTCTTTTCTTTATGTGGGGGAGTCAGGGTCTCTGTTGCTTTGGCTGGAGTGTGGAGGCACAATCATGGCTCACCACAGCCTTGACTTCCTGGGCTCAGGTGATCCTTTTACCTCAGCCTCCTGAGTAACTGGGACTGTAGATGTGGGCCATCACGCCTGGTTAACTTTTTGAATTCTATTTTTTTGTGGTGACAAGGTCTCGCTATGTTGCCCAGGCTGGTCTTGAACTCTTGGGCTCAAGTAATCCTCCTACCTTGGCCTGCCCAAGTGCTGGGATTACAGGCATGAGCCACCACACCCGGCCTAGGCTTTCCAACCAACAACAGCAAAAATGGAAGAGAAAGGCCATACACAAACATTTCGTAACCATTGGCACACGACAGTCCACGGATGTGCTCCTTGAATGCGATCGTGGTGACATAAAGGGGAGCGGATTCCCTTAGTGACAGTCAAGTGGTGAAACAGGGACAAGGCCACTTTGCTGTGCCATGGCCCCAGGATGGTGGCAAGTGCATGCAGGGTTGGGGTGAGTGTGGGATCGGATGTCATTGGACCCTCTGACACTGTGGATGTCTCTGGGCATGGATTTCAAGAGGCATTGAGGGATGAACTGTGGGCATCGCTTCTCTCCCTGACTTCCCATCGCCCCAGGGGTGGGGAGGTTAAGAATTTACAGGCAGCCGGGCTCAGTGGTTCAGCCTGTAATCCCTAGCCTTGGGAGGCTGAGGTGAATGGATTGCCTGAGCCCGCGGGTTCGAGATCCGGCTGGGCAACTTGGTGAGACCTCATCTCTACAATAAATCAAAAA